>NC_058412.1:132878930-132879510 GCF_002201575.2 Neomonachus schauinslandi
GGTAGATGTTATCGGGTGTTGGTAAGTTGCTGGGTGTTGGTGGATGTTGTTGGATGCTGGTGGGTGTTGGTGGGTGTTGGTAGGTGTTGGTAAGTTGGTGGGTGTTGGTGGGTGTTGGTAGATGTTGGTAAGTTGGTGGGTGTTGGTGGGTGAGAATGTGGAGGAGTTGGAAGTCTCCTGGTGGGAATGTCAGATGGAAAACAGCCTGGCGGGGCTTCGGATGATTAAACATAGGGCTGCCATATGACCCAGAAATTCCACCCCAGGTGTCTAACTGAGACAGTAAAAGCAAACATCCTCACACAGTCTCGTCCATGAGTGCTCACTGTAGCACTATTCATAGTAGCCAAAAATGGATGAACAAATATGGTCTATCCACACAACAACTATATTATTTGGCCATAAAAAGGAATGAAGTTCTGATAGATGCTACAACACAGATGAACCTTGAGGACGAAGCGCTAAATAAAAGAAGCCTGTCGCGGGGGCTCGTCTTGTGCGCTCCCACTCTCATGACGTGTCCAGGAAAAGCGAGTCCATACAGACGGTGAGTGGTGTGGTGGTTGCCAGGGGCTAGGGG
>NC_058412.1:132879610-132961350 GCF_002201575.2 Neomonachus schauinslandi
ATGCTGAGGGTTGGGGATGCTGGGGGCTGGGGGTGCAGGAAGCTGGGAACATGGGGGCAGGGGGGCAGGGGGGCCTGTAGGCTGGGGGTGCAAGGGGGTGCCTGCCACTCACCAGGCACATCTCATCAAGCAACTCTTCGGAAACCATCAAGGCAGTGGCTCTGGAAAAATGAGGAAAGACTGAAAGAATATTCCAGAAAAGAGCAACAGAAATCACCACAGGAAAACCCAGAACTCTGGGGGCCCTCCCTGCACTGATTTATATTTGCATGTCACTTCTGTTTTGGATAACATGTTGGATAGTCACCTCATCCTTCTCGTTGTTTGTACCCCAAATCTCTGCTTGGCCGGCATCACAGGGTAGAGGTGGTGACCAGGGGCAGGATCAGCCCTCAACAGGGAGTGGGTTACTGTGTTGGGCTTTGTCCCCAGGTCATATAGGGAGGGAGGCAGCCAGCCTCACAGCGCTCGGGAGGGGCCCAGCCCTCTCTCAGGCCTCCACCCATACTCACCCCCAACCCCCAACCTCTGGCTCTATGGCCCCAACCATCAGCTGTAACCCCCGGGGGGTCAGGGGTCTGGGGGGTGGGTGCTAATGAAAGGTGCATTCAGGGAATTCAGGGCAGGTCGAGCGGCTGTGTCTGGCGAATATGAACTTTTTTTCTTACTTTATACTTTGAATGTGGTGCCACAAATGCATATTGCTTCTGTAGTTATAAAAAAACAAAACATTAAAAATAAATATAATCTCACAGTAAAATGCTGGAAAGTTGCAGACGTTGCCAAGTACAATGAGAAATTCCTTCCGATGCCGCCCCCTGGAGATAACATTTGTGTCTGTCCCTCCAGATTTCTCTCCTAGGACAGGGTGACACAGCCATAAATAAATAGTCTCTAGCGGGACCTCTCTGTTCTCCGCTCACCTTCGTAGAGCCCGGCCCCCTTGTCAGTTCTGCATTCCATGAACGATGCTAATATGTATTGGCACCTGCTGCATACAGAATCTGTTCTAGGCTCTGCCGATATGGCAGGGAGTAAAATGGACAAATTCCTGTCCCTGTGGGGCTTCCAGTTTCCTGGGAGAGACGGACAATCTACAAGGAAACAACCAACCAAGATCATTACAGGGGACGCCTGGGGGGCTCAGTCGGTGAAGTGTCTGACTTCGACTCAGGTCATGATCCCAGGGTCCTGGGACCCAGCCCTGCATCGGGCTCCCTGCTCAGAGGGGAGTCTGCTTCTCCCTCTCCCTCTGCCCTTCCTCCCTGCTCATGCGCTCTCTCTCAAATAAATTAATTAAAAAAAAAACCAATAACCAAGATCATTCCAGAACCAGAGAGGAGCTGGGAAGAAAATCACAGGGCCTTTGCACAAGCAGGTCCCTCTGCCCTGGAGCGCGCTTCCTACAGATGCTCATGTGGTGTGCCCATCCTTGGCCACCTCCCTGCCCCCTCCCCTCACTCTGCACCCTGCTCGCCTGCCTCCTCCAGAGCACCCATCGGGGGTGGGTGTCTCAGTGTGTTTCTTTGTTTGCTCATCTAATACCTGTCTCCCGTCTTGGACTGGGTGCTGGGGCGGATCGGGAGCATGTCAGACCCATCTATGACCCAGCCACTGGGCCAGTGCGGGGCCCACAGCAGGATGACTCAGTATACTTGCTTAACTTATGGATTCTAAAGAAGGTAAAGGAAATAATCTTCCAAGCTGAGAAGTCATCTGAGGCAGCGTGGGGTGCGTCTTCAAGAGAAAGTTCTCGGGGGACATGGGTACCCTGACCCCAGGCTCGGGACCCGGCCGGCAGCTGACCTGGGAAAGGCCTGCAAGAATCCAGGCCCCGGGGAAAGGAGCGGAGCTGCCTCATCTAGGGGCGAGGGGGCCGAGCAGAAGTGACCCCCCCCCCGACTCTCCTGGGTGATCAGAGGCATCCATGGGGGTGTGGGATGTGGACGCCTCCCACCAGGTTCCTCTTGGGACAGCCTCACTCTTCTCCGAGGGCATCCGCACTCAGTTTTGACCATATTTGCCTCAGAGCCAAGTGGCCACCCGGTGGGGCCGTGGTATAAATATCAGTTTATTTACTCTGTGTCCCAGTAAAGCATGCTTCTGAGTAACGAAAGGCTTCCCTGTTTTTTTTGCGTAAGTTTGGAAACACGGCCCCTGGGCAGGAGATAATAGCCTGGGGCTCAGCTGCAGAGAGGTTTGCTGGAGGTTCTAAATCACCTTCACCAGGCTGGCCCGGGGCTCTTCCTCCCAGGCCACCCTACTGCAGCTTCCCCACCAGAAAGGAAAACAGCAAATTCTCTGTGAGGTCGGACCTCCTACCTGCCCCCTCGTGCGGGGGGCTGCTGTGGGCATTTGCCAACTTCCTGTAAACTGTGCCCTTGCTTTCCTCTGGGGAACCCGCCCTGGGTCCCAGGTGGTTCCAGATCCTTCTGCCCCTTCTTCAAATGCCCGAGCTTCTCTTCTGTGCCGGGCACTGGGGCTGCAGCACTAAAAAGATGGGTGTGGCTACTGCCCTTACAGGAGCTCACCTGATCAGGAACACAAGCAAAGAAATCACTGGGTTACAAATTTGTGAAGGAAACAAACAGGTGAGTGGCTGGAGAAGAATCAGGAGGGTCCAGGTCAGAGGTGGGTCCAGCAGAAGGCTCACTGGACAAAAGTCATACACAGAGGCAACAGTGGGAAGAGCATTCCAGAGGCGGTCACAGCACGTGCAAAGGCCCTGAGGTTGGATGTGCCCAGCCAGGCTGGAGGGCAGGATGGCCTGCAAAGCAAGAGCGTGGTCTGGGAGCAGAGGTTGAGGTTGGCACAGTGGATAGGGAACAGGGTGGGGATGAATGTATTAAGCCACTCCCCCCAGCCCCCCACCAAAACAAAAACAGGCAGCTGGCGTGGCTTTGGCACAGCTTCCTGCGGGTTGGGAGCAAGGGGCCTGACTAGGAGCGCTCCCTGGCATCTTTGTTCTCCCCCCTCCCCCTGGCACTGTTCCCCCAGCACCTCTGCATTTGCAGTGATGGAGCCAGAGACCATGGCCAGCATGACTTCCGCTCTTGCTTCCGTCTGGCCTCCCAGAATAGCGTTTGACACCTCCCTGAGGTCTCCACCTGCCACTCCTGGCTGTCTCCGCCCACCCTTCCTCCCCGAAGAGGAGGGAAAGCACTGCTGTTCTTTGGGGGGGGGACGAGTGGTGGGGATGGTTGGCTTAGTGGGAAGGAAGGGGACAGATAGGTCCCACGGAGCGGCGAGCCCCATTGGCCCAGCCTCCTTTGCACCCAGCTGCAGGCGGTCACCTCCCTGCTGTGAACAGTGGTGGCATTTTCATCAGGATAGTTGCACAGCTTCTGTCTAGCAATGTATGGACTAGATGTCACAGAGGTGAGTCTGTCCCTTCCTGTCCCACACCCAGTATCCCCCCCGGAGGCATCCGGCACCTTCAGTTTGGACACACTTGCACTTTGCACGTCAGTCTATCCATTCTCACCAAGATCAAGTACGCGCCTGCGCCCTGCGAGGCACCCTTCCCTGAGATACGTCCTGAAGGGCCCCACCCAGCCCCCACAGGGTTTGCTCTTGCCTCCCTGCCAGCCGCAGGGTGTCCAGGGTGGGGCGTCTCTGTCGCCGGTGCCCTGGGATGCAGGCGGAAGCAGGGAGGGTGCATCACCTGGGAGAAGCCGCCTGTGCCCGCGTCCGCCGTGGTCCGGTCGGTGAGCACCTGCTGGGACTTCACCTGCGCGCTCTTTCTCTGTCCCGGCTCAGCCCTGCCAGGCGGCCACATGGAAGGGCACATTTGGGGCCTAGGGGTCACACTTTTAAAATTCATTTTCCCAATTCAGTGACCCAGCAGGAACCTGGCCCCCCAACCCCCGAAATGGTTTCCCGTGTCCTTCTGGGGTGTCTAAAGGGGGTTCACGTGTGCCTCAAACCAAGCTTGGAGTCTTTCCTGTTCTTCTTTTTCCTGCTTTGCTCTCAGCTGCTCATGCCTGCCGCCCCCAGGCTCCTGAGAAAAGCTGCCTGGTGCCGCTGTCCCCAGACCCCCGTGCCATGCCCAGGTTTTGGCCCGCAGGTGCCTGCAGAGCTCCAGCCTGTGAGCTGCCCTAGGGCCTCAGGGCGGGGCTGAGGCTCCATGACAACTTCACCAGCCCCAACCCCTCCCTTGAAATAAACACAGACGTAAATCCTTTCTCCATTTATTTAGTGAACAAGTACCAAATACAAGGTCCTAGTGGGTAAGACAGAAACTGTGTAAATCATCGGGGAATAATTGTTTAATTTCAGGCTGATATACACCACAGAGAAGTGCTGAGCACTCCCAGGTGAGCCTCTGCCTCAGGGCCTTTGCACGTGCTATTCCCCTTACCTGGACTGCTCATCCCCAGGTATCCACAAGGCTCACCTCTTACCTTCCTCCATTAGAAATTACAGCCCCATGTTCCCTCTCCCTCCCCCGCTCATTTTTCTCCGTAGCTCTCTAGTCACACCTCAAACCTACCTTTTCCAGTTATTATTGCTGGAACATTCTTTACTTGTCTGTCGACTGCCTGTACCCCTAGGGGAGCGTAGGTCCACAGGGCAGGCATTTTTGTCTGTCTTGTTCACTGGTCTGTCTCCAGTGCCTGGAAAAGTGCCCGGTACAGAATAGCCGCTTGGTAAGTATTTGTTGAATGAATGAATTACCTAACGGGGGATGTGACCTCAGCTAGTCGGGGGCTGGGGAAGAGAGTGTCAGGGGACATTTTCCCACCACTGGGGACAGATGCAGATTTTGTGGGACTGTCTTTAAGAAAAAGAATATACATACAGTTACATGTCCAGCCTTAGGGCAAGACACCCAAAGCCAGACTGGCGTCAAGGAAGGGAAAGCACTCCAGGCAGAAGGAACAGCTGGTGGGAAGGCTGGTGGTGACTGAGAGCCAGAGAGAGACAGGGAGAAGGTCGGCGTGGACATAGCTTTGCTGGGCATCCAGAAGGGGCTGCAGAGCCACCGCGCTCCGGCCAGGAAGCGACGCGGTGTGACACAGCGGCGCCCTGGTTTCTGCGGGATCCCAGGGAGATTGCCCCGACAGATGACCTTTGGGTTCCAGCGGGACAGAGCCCTGTGCCAGCCACCACTTTCCCACTCCTTCCATTGACCAAGCGGAGGGTGGCCCCAGCGGCAGCCTTCCCTGTCAGCCTCCAGGAATGTGTCTCCCTGCCTTGAGGTCCCTGCTCACCCCTAACCCACCTGGAAAGCTCCCTCAAGGCTGCCTGGGGAGGCTCCCTCTCCCTCCCTCCCCAGGCTCTGCTCAGAATAAAAGCTGGGGCCCTGGCTGGGGACATGTGCCCTGGCCCCAAGCCACTGCCAGCCATTTGCATCACAAATGAGACTCAGGCTGTTGGGCTCCAGCCAGCCGGCCTGGTGCTGCCCTCGGTGACTTAAGGACACGAGCCAGGATCCAGCTGCTGCCCCCGCTGCCCCCTCCCCCAGCTGTCTCACCACACCCTCCGGGGAGTCGCGGGCTCTCCAGCCTGCTCGGGATCCTCCTGACCAGGCAGCCCTCCTCAGCAGCCGGCCAAGGAGGGCTCTCGAATGTCAGGGGGGCTCAGGACTTGACATCTTTTAGCTCTCATGCCAGGCCTCTTTACAGAGGAGGGATCTGAGGCTCCAAGAGGGGGACTGATATGCCCAAGGCTGCTCGGCTAATAGCCCGCAGAGCGGGGACTGGAACCCATGGCATTCTGCTCTAGAAACTGTACTGTGGATGTGGGCCACCCCTCGAGGCTCATCTGTGTCTGTCCACCGGGCAGTGAGCACCAGTAGCTGAGTGCTGGGTGAGTAAATGACCATCTTAGCACAGACCTTTCTCTCCTGCATGGTCGGGGGAGGGGGCGAGCTGCTTCTCCTTCTAGACTGTGAGCCGGTGAGGTCGGGGCACTGCCCATGCCCACTTATGGTTCTAGCATGCAGCAAACGCTCAATAAGTGTTTCTGAAGTAAACCATCGAGCAAATCAATCCACAAACTTTGTTTTGAGCCCTGATGTGCTTTCCCCCTGCAGGTTCTTTCCAAGGCAGAGGTGGAGCATGTCTACCTCAGGTTCCCCAGGGCTGATCACGTGGTCTGGCCCTCAGTGGCGGTGCTGGAAGGTTCTCTGAGGTTTGTCAGTGACTTACTTGCCGTGGGCTGGCTGGGGCTCCTGCCTCAGCTCCCCTGTCTCTTCCTGGCTTGTCCCCTGGGGTTCTTCCCCACCCCAGGGCCTTTGCTCATGCTGTCCTCCTGCCTGGATGTGTCCCAGCAGTGGCTGCTTTTCCTCCTGTAGGATTGGCTTCGTTGTCACCTCCTCAGAGGAGTCCCCGTGGCTGCCCCATCTAGCTGGAACCCTCAGATATTCTCTATCCCTACCCCATCTGTCTCCGGAACCCTGAGCGTGCCCTCTGGTTGCTTTTTATTTGTTTTCTTAGATTGGCCTGTGTCCCTTTCCGAATAAAAGAGGGAGACAGATGCAGACACAGAGAAAAGCAGAACATGTGTGAGGGCGACAGCATGACTCACAGGCAGAGACACGAACAGAAACTGAAAGAAAAGCAGGAACGGAGTCGCGGAGAGAGAGGGAACCAGAGGAAGTGCCATGGTGGGGGAAGGGGAGGGGGCCGGGGGCTGTCCTTCTGGGGTGACAGAGATGTTCTGGGACTTGATTGTGTGACAGGGGCAGTGCAAACTCCCAGCCACAGAACTGTGTGTGTGTAAAGGGTGCATTTTATGGAATGTGAATTATCTCTCATTTTAAAACACAAGAGAACATCAGATAAACCCAAATTGAAGTACAATCTACAAAATACAGGACTGACCCTCTTCAAACACAGCAAGGCCATGAAAGAACAGAAAGGAGTGGAAAGCCTCCCCAGGCCAAGATGACCAAAGGCTTGGGTATCCCCGAACAGAAAGGGGACGTGAGGGGGGAAATTGGTGAACTCCAAATAAAGTCTATAGTCAATGGTACTGCATCGATGTGAATGTCTTGGTTCTGACAATTGTGCTATTATGTAGGGCATTGCTATTAGGAGAAGCTGGGGAGCGGGGATATGCACACTTTCTGCAAGTCTAAAATACAAAGTTAAAACAAAGAAGACAGAAATGACAGAGAGCTGCAGGGGACAGGGAGCTGCCTGTCCCGCTGGCCCAGCAGGGACCACCAGCCCAGGCCTCTGCAAAATTAAAGCCTGGACTGGGTGGAGGGGCGGGTTGCCCTGCCTGGAGTTGGTTTCCCCATCATCGCCAGAAAGACTGCTGAAAATTCAGGGTGACACCTCTCATTCATCTAAGGGGTTCAGCCGAGGTTGAAGCAGCCCTGGGGGCTCCCTTCCACCCACCCGTGATTGTGTCTGAATGTATCTGCTGCTGCCCATGCCCCTCACCCCCCAGTCCTGGGTACCTACCAGCAGGCTCCTGCAAAGCTCCAGGGGGTCCTTCTGCAGGAGACAAAAACCACCTGATCTCGCTTTCCTGTGAAAGTAGCCAAGTGGCAGCCCCATGCTACGGTTGGGGCCGGGTCATGTGGGACCCGGCACAGGACGTTACAGATCTGCTTTCTGTCCCCCTTGCTGGCCTCTGGGCTCCTGAAGGGAAAATGCTTGGTTTTGTTTCCCTGGAACACAGCCCTGGGCCAGGGATGTAGTAGGTGCTCAATTAAGGCTTGTGCATTTCTGAGGCACCTGACTCACAGGATGGTAGTAAAAGAATAGATACTTTCTAATCCAGTGGCTTACAAGCTTTTAAAAGTGGTGAAATCTTTCAAAATTGAAAAGGTACGGAATGCTTCAGAAAAGAATAAAATCTCCACCACCGCCACCCCGAATTAAACATAAATTCTGCTATAACTCCCACCCCACCCCCTCACCTGCCCAGAGCCAGCCTCTGGGGGAGAGAAGGTGGGAGCCTCAGCCTCCTGCCCTGGTCTTTACCCAAATATTGATGGTGACTGTCCACTTACAGCATTGTTTTGTGCGTGTCGTTCTAACTTGTATGCGAGCCGCCTTGTGCTGTGTGCGGTGCTCTGATGTTGTTTTCCTCTTGACAGCAGGTTGAGGTCGTAGAGAGGAATCCATCCTTGTAGGGAGCAGCCTCCACCCCCATCCCCCACCCCCTCCCGCCGGGGGGGGCATCCCCCTCACGTCACAGGTGTGCAGCCTCGGTAGTCACGTGGGGCTCAGAGGGGCCCTGCACCAGGTTTAACACTCTGCTGTCTCCATCTTGAAATTCTTAGTTTCTTTTGAGCAAGGGGCCCCACATTCTCATTCTGACTGGGCCTCGTCAATCTGACAACATGCAGCACCGACTGAGCCCTCGTCCTGTGCCAGACCCTGTTCTAGGCCATCAGGTGGCACGAACTTCACCCCTGAATCCTCCCCAAGACTCTCTGAAAGGTGCGGTTTTCATCAGCCCATTCTGCAGACGGGGAAACTGAGGTTCAGAGAGCTCCTGACTCTGGTGCCCCTGCCTGAACCACCATGGGACAGCCCCTTTGAAGATCAAATCTGGTCCAGGTCCCTTTCTCTTAAACCAAGGTGCAGAGCGGGTAAGGCTCGCTCACGTGGACAGGCCCGGGGAAGCACAGCCAGCTTCCGGGCCACCATCAGCCAGGAGCCGGAGGCCCCCCGGCCTGGCGGCTGAATTCATTTCATGTGTTTCCTTTCCCGTGGGGACTGTCTCAGTGAGCAACCCCCGGGGTGTTAGAACAGCCTCTTCCTCTGAGACCTGCCTTCTATAATTAGCTGCCAGGCCTCACCGGCTTAGCCAGGCCCCGGCTGCGGAGGGCCGGGCCTGCGGCTGCTTCCGGCCAACGGGTTTCCACGCTCTTCCCCAAGAACCCCAGAAAGCCTGGGGGCAGGGCTGTGTGTGGGGGGTGCTCAGGGCCCGAGGCCCACGGAAGAGGCCCTCTCTGGCTTCCCTGGCAGGCTCTCCCCCTACCTTCGCAGTCATGGGGGCAGACAGGATCCGTTTCTAGAAGCCGAGAGAAGCCCACCCATCTCATTCGTTCACTCGTGGAACTCGGGTTTCCCGAGTGTCTTCTGTGCATCCGGAGCTGTTCTGCCCCATGGAGCTGAGACATAAGTAAACGCATCCATAAACGAAAAACAGAAACAGAGTGACTTAAGGAAAAGCAAAGAGGTTGATAAATTAGGGGGATGGATGGAGAAGGGGGATGGTGGGGCTCCCTCCAGCAGCATGGTCGGGGGCCCCCAGGGTGTGAAGAGCCTGGAATGGGACAAGAGGTTCACGGACGACCGAAGGCGGAGGGGACGGCAGGTGCCTGGGTTGGGGGCAGGGCAAGTTGGAGAGAGAGGTGGCTGCGGCCCAGCAGGTCCCCCCGCTGCGGGTCACCAAGACAGGGGCTGGGCTCCAAAGATCCCAAAGATCGGAAGAAGCCACCAGACAGCGGACGCTAGCTTTGTCTTGCCAGAGTCTAGAGCAGGGGTTCTCCACTAGGGGCGATTCTGCTCCCCAGGGGACACCGGGCAGTCTGAAAACGTTTTCTGTGTCACAACTGGGGAGGGGGTGCTCCTGGCCTCTAGAGGGTGGAAGTCAGGGACGCTGCTCACCACCCTGCGGTGCCCAGAATGTCCCCAAGTGTCAGTGGCAGGAGGCTGGCTGAGGAGGTGGTGACTAAGGTGACAGTGAAGGAGGGGGGGGTTGGGGTGTGCTCTCAAGGCAGAGCAGACAGGACAAGGCAACATCTGTGGGCAACAAGCACACTGTGCAGAAGGAATGTCATAGGGAACGGCCCACGAGGAGAGGTGGGGAGAGGCCCCTGGTGGCAGGACAAGCTGCAGAGGCCGCCCTGGAGAGCCTGGGGGGAGATCTGTGGGGAGACGGGGGCAGGTGCACAGGCAGGTGGAAAAGGATTTTGAATTTGAGTGAAGAGGTGGGATGAAGGCGGGAAGCAGGTGGGGGTCACATCCTGCCTGGCTTCATGGGCCCAGAAGAGGATTTTTACTGGCAGCCTCTAAATGCAAAGGTATTCAGAGCACCGGACTGGGGGGTCCAGACACTGGGTTTCAGCTTGAATTGAGACTAACTGGCCAAGTGACTTTGGAGAAATTACCCTTTGGGGGCCCCAGTTCCCTCTCTGTCCATGCTTCTGTCCTGTCCCCCAAGGGGGCTTCTGGGCAAGGTCAATGCGGTGCTTGGTATTGGGACCTAGGATGTGCATGGGATGCGGATGTGACTTCTCATTCTGCTAAGTGTTTAGGGGTGACCCCCGAGAGCTGTAACCTCAAGTCGCAAGTGTGGGTGACCCCCAGGAACCAGGCAGGGGATCTTTAACCAGCTCAGGCATCATTGCCAAGTGGGCATGTGTCGGCGGGACTGTTCCAGGGCGATCTCCAATAGCACCCCCCCATGTGGTGGGATGATGCCATAACAGCAGTGAAGTTTGGTGGGGAACCAGCTGCACCCCCACCTGTTGAGGATGATTTTGGCGTCCTTGGTTGATTCCAGGTGATGGAGGACCCAAGAAGGAGTTCTGGGTGTCTTGTTAATATAGCACCAGGAGCCTAAGTGATCAAGGAATAAGGATAGTCATCACCTTATCACGACTTGGTGGAGGGGTTTATTCTGACTCTATAGTTTGGAAGGACAGTTTCTTGGGACCCAGGGATTCCTGGGAGAGCGGGGAGGAGGGTGCAGGAGGGTAGCGGTCAAAGGTACGGGAATGGTGTCTGTTACCCTTCTGTCGCAATGACTGGCTTGTTGTCTAAGAATGCAATCAATTCTTCTGGTCCCCCGTTTCTTCCTCCCCCAGCCTCGGTGCCTGCAACCCCAGTCCCAGGAAAGGATTTCCTCAGTCGGGGAGGCTCTGAAGACACTCAGGTGAAGGGAAGGCAGGGGATGGGGTAGGGGGTGGGGAGAGGTTTTCACTGCCATCCCAAGCTACAACCTCTCCTGTCTCCCTTTCCTGCTCAGAAGATGCTTCCAAATGTGCACCTGACAAGGTACTCTCGCATGGGTCACTTGAGAAACATTCAAAGGAGGCCACCAAACCACTTATCCCTGAGGAAACAATAGACAGCTGTCACATGGAAGAATGCACAGACTTATAGGCACAGAAAGAAATGCAGACAAAGCCCCTCTCCATTTTGATCAAATTAGGAAACAATTATAAAATGATAAAACCCAGTGCTGGCAGGGATGTGGAGGAAATGACACATTGGCTTTGCTGTAAACACACTCTGATTTGGAAGGTCAATCTCCGTGCCAGAAATAAGTGCTGTAAAACTGCACAGAACTTCTGACCCAGCATTTGGTCCTCAGGTACAAAAACATTTACAGTTGCCTTATTTAAAAGTGGGGGGTGGAAAAAACAAAGACCAAAACCCTGGATGCCCTGGGCTAACATTTGTGGAGTGCTCACACTATTTGAAATGCTGAACACGTATTTCTTCTTTAATCCTTGGAGAGTTGTGTGTTTTATGAGCCCTCATATCACAGATGAGGACCTGGTAGCACACGGGGTCTGGCCCGGTCTCCGTGGTCACTCAGGTGGACAGCAGCAGAGCTGAGGTTTGAGCCCAGGCTTCCCCGCCTGCAACCTGGCGGGGGCGGGGGGGGGGGCACTCCACACTACTGTTCTGTAGCATGAAGGCGGAATTGTCCACCAAAGAGAAGGTGACATGCCGCTCTGTGGGGATGTGCTGTCACCAGGATGTGACCGGAAGAAAAAGGGGGCTTCTTTCTGCTTTTGCCTGGTGATAAATACAAGCCCGCTGCCTGGCAGGCAGGCCCCAGCCTGTGGTTCTGGAATGTGGGCGAGCCACCCTCCTGGAGACCTGCCGTTGGTAGCTGGTCTTGAGGCAGCCAGTCCCAGCCCACAGACCCGGCCAGCAAACCCACTGTGTGTTTGGTCAAGCCAGCACCTTCACGCCACCTTCATGAGAGTCGAGCAGTTGAACTGATGCCTAGAACCTCTCAGGGTTGCCCCTGGGCAGGAACGCCAGCAGCCTTGTGGTTGGAGGTGCTGGGTGGAGGGTGACAGTCTAGGCAACTTTGGCTTCAAGGAGATCACGACATTTTGGAGATGAATGTGGCACAGGGCAGAGCTTGGAGATCCTCTGCCTCCTGAGCAGGGGATGGGAGGGACAGCCTGGTGGCAGGTTCGAGGCTGGTGTGAGTGTTGACAAACTCTCAGGGAACTGTGGCTCCTGTTCTTGGGGACTGGCCTCCCCATCTCTAAAGAATGGGGCCAGTGCAGATGGGTAAACGTGGGACCCAGGCTGCCGCGGGGTGGGGAGAGGTCTTGGGGAGGAAGCCCTTCCCTTTCAATGGCTTTTCTGTCCTCAGTTCAGCTTGATGCTTGGCGCGTCTCCATGGCCGGCCGGCCCTTCCGGTCCCCCTTCACGTCAGAGCGTGAGCAGCCTCAGGCTCAGGGCCATGGGCAGGCAGCAGGACTTACTTCGTGGTTTGTCTTCCCTGTGCTCATTTTCAGGGCTATCTTCTATTAGTGGCAGGTGATGCTTGTTTCCCATTGACATCGGTGTTAGAGAGTTTCCTTTTGAAATAAACTAATTTGGGTGAAAAAAAAGTAAGGAGAGTCATTCTAAATATAAATATGAAGCAGAAGACAGGTCAGAGGGAGGTGGTCAGAGTCCTAGAGCTGATCTCAAGTCTGGGACCCAGAGGCAAGGGCCCTTCTTGGCCCCCTGCAAGATCAGTCCCGATGGTGTAGGGTGTCACCAGCCTGGCCCCTCCTGGCCCCTCCTGGCCCCTCCACAGTCCCCGGTGTCTGGGGGCCTGGCCCCTCCTGGCCCCTCCTGGCCCCTCCTGGCCCCTCCACAGTCCCTGGTGTCTGGGGGCCTGGCCCCTCCTGGCCCCTCCTGGCCCCTCCACAGTCCCCGGTGTCTGGGGGCCTGGCTCCTCCTGGCCCCTCCACAGTCCCCGGTGTCCGGGGGCCTGGCCCCTCCTGGCCCCTCCACAGTCCCCGGTGTCCGGGGCCTAGGGTTTGCTCCCCACCTCTGCAGGGTGCTGTCTCCTGCACTTGGCCTGGGTCTAGAAGCAAAGGGTCCTAGGTCCTCGGCTCAAATCCTTGCTTGACAGCAGCTGTGTGACCTGGGACAGCTGTCTCAGCTTCTCTGGGCTTTGCTCTTTGCACGCAGTTAACAGCCCTTTCTTCCAAGGATAGCACGAGTGTTCCAGGCAGTGATGGTTGGCACAGAGCCTGGCATTCAGCAAACCTCCAGCTATTGCTGCCCATCCTTGCTTTCCCATTTAATGAACAGGCCAACCGAGGCCCAGAAGATGCTCGAGGTCACAGAGCCTCTAGATTCAAAGGCAGGCCTCCGTGACTCTGAGTCTCCCCCCGGGGGGACGAGCCCGCCCTGCTTGGCCATTCCTGGGCCCGCTCCCATGCCCCACTTCCCTCCCTTTGTCCTGCTGTCGCCAGCTGTCTGGGAGCAGGTGGTGTTGCCCTGGTGTAGGGGGGAGGCCGAGGCGGGTAACACACGGGTTGCTATTTGCTTTCCTCTCCACGGCCCCTTCCCGGTCTGGGCAGACGCGGGCGTGGGGCCAGGTGCGCGGGCGCGGCGGACCTGGATGTCTGCTCCCTGGTCTAAGCTACCAGTGGTGCCCCGAGCCCCTGAGTGGGCCAACTCTAGGGCAAGTGACCGACCATCTGGGTGCCTGGACTGAGGGGTTTCCCGGGAAACAGGACTTGCCGTGCTGGACGGGGCGAGTCCCAGGCACAAGAGGGCACACTGGTCCCCCGTTCTGCAAGAGGCCATGCATGAGGGGCAGTGGGTGGGATGGCAGGTAGAAAGGGGACAGGATCAGCCACCCCCAGCGACATTGTGCTGCTCCCCTCTGGCCCTGCTGCCTTGCCGGGGTGGGGGGCGCAGGGGGGCAGTCTCTCCTGGCACTGGCTTTGACATAAGGCAGAGCCGAGGGAGGAATTCTGTCCTATCCCATATTAATGACACAGCGTGTCATTTCCGCGCTCAGAGCCTCAGTTCCTCATCTGTAAAATGGGGATAAGGATTCCATCCCCCTCACAGGGATGCTGGGGAATCAGATGAGAAAATGAACATACAGCACTTAGCAAAGTGTAGACATCTCCTCCATGACAGCACATATGATTAGATTAGATGTCTACTTAAAATGCAGCTTCCCACTACTCTTGGAATAAACCCCCACCCCCATCCCACCGACATGAACCTTTGAAGCTCCTGTGATCGTGACCTGTGCCTGCAACTTCTGCCCCAGCCATGCTGGCCTCCTGGCTGGCCTAGGCCTGACCATGCTTCTCCCTGCCTCAGGGCCTGTGCACGTGCTATTTCCTCTGCCTGCAACACCACCTCTGTTTTTCCCAGGACTGGCTCCTTCTCATCTTTTGGCCTCAGTTTAAAGATTGTCTGCACAGAGAGACCTCTGTGTACCTTACTTGACAGGATGTTTGTTCTCTTGGGGACAAGCCATTTCTTAGCTGGTTCACTGTGGTCGCCCCAAGCCAAGGATGATGCGCAGCCCGGAGCTGAGCTCAGGACGTGTTTTTGTGAACAACGCGCATTGGCCTGCGGAGGTCCCCACAGGGTTGGAGGAAGAGCCCGGAGTCCTAAATCCCTTTCCTTCTGCGATCCTTGGCTTCCTCGTCTGTCAGCAGGGACGCCGGGGGAGCGTCCAACTTCTTGGGGCCTGAGAGGCATGGACAACGTGACAAAGATGGACCTGTCCTTCCACGGCAGCCACACGCAGTAGGACCCCGAGGCTGGCGGCCCTGCCGGGGGTGACCTCACTTGCACCCCTCGGCGCCCACGTTCCTCCCCACATCCTTGGGCGGTACACACTGCACACACCACACGCCGCTCTGGAAACGGAGGCCCAGAGGGGGTGCTCCCTGCCTGGCCCCCCTACCCCGAGGGGGGAGCCCCGAGCCTGCTGCCCGAGCTCACCGGCCCGGCAGACGGCTGACACACCACGTGCCCCCGGCCCTCCGGGACAGACTTCTCGCGGAGACTCCAGAACATCGTCAAAGCTGTCAAACAATTTCCCTGCCAGGTTTTTACAAGAACCCAAGGCCTCGCTGCTCGATGCCAAACACCCTCTTAAGACAATACCTCTGGGGCTGGTGGGCCCGACTGAGCACCGCTGCCTCGCCTCGGCCATATATAGGCAAAAGCTGGGGAATCCCTCTCCCATCCCCTGGGCTGGGATCCCAGGGAGGCCGCCACAGCCTCGGGACCCTCGGGATCTCGTGCCTCCCAGACTGGCTGCCTCTGGCCCGGCGCTGGGGGGGAGAGTGGGGGGAGGGGGAGCCCAGGGAGGAGGCCAGGTGGGCGGGAGCGGGTGGCGGGCCCGGCGGTGCCCCGGCAGCTGGAGCCCGAGTGGCAGGGCCAGCGCGGGCTCTGACCAAATAAGGCCCGGGCAGCGGGGCCTGGACAGGCTCATGGGCGGCAGCGGGCTTGTCTGCTCCCCACTTCCTCCTGCCGCGCTCTCCTGCCCGCCGACCGGCCTGCACAGGCTCCCCCACCCGGAGCAGAGCCAGCGGGCCATTCAGCAACCCCCCCTCCCCGGGAGAGGAGCCTCTGTTTAGGACCCTTGGAATGTTCTATTTGGAAACTTCAGGAGCCCCGTTTAGAATCTTGAGAGTAAAGATTCCTGGAATTCCGGCTCCAGCTACGGGAACCCCCACTCTGGGCCTGAGGGGTGGCCTGCCCTCCCCGCGTGCACCCCCGTCCCCGCCTCCACGGGTGTTTGCTGGTTCACGTCCCCTGTGGGTCACCAGTCACACCTTGCAGCCCTTCCTGGTCTGTGAGGTCAAAGGGCGAGGCCAGCCAAGGGGCTAGGGTGGGGGCCCAGGGACTCCGGAACAAACTGACCCCTGCCCCACCTGTGCCCGTGGTGAGGTGGGGGTGTGAGCCCTGGAGGGAGGACTCCATCCCTATGAACCAGCTTGAGCAGCCCCGTGGGGAGCAAGCACCCTGCGGACGGGGACCCGGAAGAGGGGGTAAGTCCGCTGGGGGTCCGAGCGGGCTAGGGGGCTTGTCATATTTCAGGAGCCACTGTGGAACGTGGAGCTCCTGAGTCTCCCTGCCTTGGTTCCAGCAAGCAACTTCTCTTCTTGGAACCTCAGTTTTCCCATCCTTAAAATGGGTATAATGCAAGCCCTACGTCAGGGGTGGCTTCGGGCATTCAATGGGATAAGGTGCAGAGGGCTTGAGTGGGATCCTGGGCCAGGGAGCGGATGCCTCCTTTCCTGGGAGACTGGGGCTGGCAGGGGCTCTCTCTCTGTCCCCGACACCCCCTCCCCAGCTTTGTACCCCCCCCCTCCACTTTCTCAGTAGCCTGGGCGTGCTGGAGTGGCACTTTGAGGTGTCTCGAGCAGGAAGCCTGTGGCTTGGTGTGACCAGCTGTTGCATGTGTGAGCCTGCGTGAATGCGGGTGAGTGTGTGGAGCCCTCATGAGCCCAGCTGCGCAATCAAGGACGTCGGCAGATGGGGGGGCACCTGGGTCCCTACTGTGGGCATGAGGAGGCCAGGGAAAGTCAGCGTTTCTCCGCTGCCTGCTTCTGAAGCCTCTCCATAAGATCTGAGAATCTCACGGGCATGGGGCTCACCTGCTGGGCCCTCAGAACCCCTCTTCCAGGATTGGCTACAGAATTTGGGGCCCAGTGCAAAATTAAAATGTGCAGCCCCTATTCAAAGCCTAGCAAGATTTATAAGACGGCAACAGCAGAGCATTAAACCAAGCGGGAGGCCCTTCTGAGCATGGCGGGCCTGCATGACCGCCTGGGCCTTCTGCCCTCCCTCTCGCTGGCAGCTTGGGCGTGTGGGCTTGGCCAGGCCCACTGGACACTTTAGCCCGGCCGTGCTGGTCGGATCAGCCGGAAGGGTCTGTAAAGTCTGTGAAATTGACCCTCAGCCCCCCAGTCACAGCCGCAGCCAGGAGCTCTGCTCCGAATAAACGTGCACTCCCAGCTGTTCTGTTTAAGCCCAGAATGAGCTTTGCTTCCACGGACCGGAGGTGAGTATGTGTGGCTCCCGCTGTTAGCCTGGTGGGTGCTGGCTGGGACACTGCGGGCAAGGCCGTCTGTGAGCTGCACACCCCCTGGGTGGCCGGAATGGCCTCCACTGGATGGGGCGGCCTGGCAGAGCGGGGGAGCCCTGGAGGTGGAGGGCAGGGAGGGGGCCCAGATGTGCTGAGAGCCCAGAGCCTCTCGGTGCAGGAAAAGGAGGCTGCCACCTGGGGCTCCTGCAAGGGGCTTGGGGCTCCCCTGGTGGCTGCCACCTTTGTTGCTGGCCCTGGGGGTACTGCAGGCACCCCCACCTCTCTGGAAAGTTCTCTATGATCTCCAGAAAGTACCCACCTGGTGCTTGAATGCACGCACTGGGAACTCGTGGCTACTCTGTTGGAACCTCAGGGATTCCGCTCAGAACCTTCTGGCTTGTCCCCTCAGGGTAGGGAGTGGGCTTGGCTTGCTCAAGGAGTCTCTCAGAGCCTGGCACAGAAGGGAAGAGCCACCAGCTTCCTGTGGGGGTGGAGGAAAGCAGGACGTTTCTCAGCCAACAGCACAGAACCAGGAGTTGGTGTTCCTCAAAATCTTCCCCTGAGGCTGAGATCATAACCCATGTGGCAACTAGTCCTTTAACATTTCTCTTTTTTTTTAAGATTTTATTTATTTATTTATTTGAGAGAGAGAGAGAGAGAGAAACAGCATGAGAGGGGATAGGGTCAGAGGGAGAAGCAGGCTCCCCGCCGAGCCGGGAGCCCGATGCGGGACTCGATCCCGGGACTCCAGGATTATGACCTGAGCCGAAGGCAGTCGCTTAACCAACTGAGCCACCCAGGCGCCCCAACATTTCATTTTAATAGAAAGCTTCTCATGCACTTGCCTACTTTCTGATGTAGGAGAAAGATCTTTTATTCAAGGGTCTGGGGGCTCTGTCTTTCTCACATAAACCGTGCGCCCCATGGCCCTCCTGCCTTCTGCAGTTTCTCTTTCTTTAAGTGGAGAGAAGAGAAATATGTTCCCGGAGGCAATCGACCCAGAGCTTCTGGGCAGACTTCACTCTAAAGTAAACTTGTCTTTTCAATTAATTAATCAACAAAGATTTATTTGGCACCGACTGCATGCCAGCGCTAGATACTGAGAAACCGGATGAAAAATGAGCTGAGGGAAATTCTGCCTGAGGGCAGCTAGGTTGGTTTTCTGTTTTACAGAGGTAGAGTCCAAGGCTCAGAGAGGTTGTGTGAGTTATCTAAGGACACACAGTGCGTGCATGACAGTCTCTGGACTGCAAGCATGTTGAGCTGGAGAAATCAGCTAAGAGAGGTGGGAGAATGGGCAATCATCGGTGGTTAGGACTCGGGCTTTGGTGCCAGTGAAACTAGGTTCAGGGCGCCTGGGTGGCTCAGTTGGTTAAGCGACTGCCTTCGGCTCAGGTCATGATCCTGGAGTCCCGGGATCGAGTCCCGCATCGGACTCCCTGCTCGGCAGGGAGCCTGCTTCTGCCTCTGACCCTCTTCCCTCTCGTGCTCTCTGTCTCTCATTCTCTCTCTCTCAAATAAATAAATAAAATCTTAAAAAAAAAAAAAAGAAACTAGGTTCAAACCCTGCCTCTGGGACCGTTCATCCACCCACGCCTGGGTTCCCTCAACCTCCGAGGGTTCTGCTTTGCTACATGCTAGCCGACCTCTTGGAGCCTCAGTTGCTCATCTGTAAAATGGGAATAATAAGAATCTTGCTCGTTCCTTCGGTCCCTCAACAAACATTGATCGAGCACCTACTATGTGCCACACACCACTCTAGACACTGGGATACAGCCGTGAACCCAACAGCCCCCAGGACTTGTTGTGAGAGTTGACAGGGGTGGGAGGATGGCAGCGTGCCTGACCAGGCTCCCTCTATGAGCCAGATGTGGGGCGGGTCATGAAAATGGGGCTGGGTTGCAGGTGGAATTCAGCAAGATGGGCCCTGGTTCTGAACCTGCCAGGGGGCCAGGTCAGGGGCCCAAGGGGAGCAGGGGGAGGCCTGGGGGCCAGAAGGATGGCAAGGATTAGGGAGAGGAAGAGAGGAGGGATCGCCATCATTGCCACTCTTCTCAGTTGCCGGGTGCTGTGCTCAGCTCTGCACCTGCACGTCCTGTGGGCCCTGAGGACCACCCAGCGAGGCCAGGTAACAAGGAAGCTAAGGCTCATGGGATGAAGTCACAGCTCGTGAGGATGGAGCCTGGGATGTGTCCCTCCACAGCCTGATCTTTTATTTATGGAGGTGATGACGCGGGAAGAAAGAAGCAGAAGGGAAGGGAAAGGCTTGACAAGGGGGCAAGATGAGATCCCTGTTCTGGAGGACTCTCTGGGCCCTGTCTCGACTTCCCCGAGGAGAGGGCCTGGCTCCCCATCTATGCCTCCCAGAGGGGTTTTGCTCCCAGGGACTCAGGCTCAGCCAAGCCCGCAGGCAGGTTTTGGGCCTGGCCCAGGACTCCCCTGGGCGTGTGGCAGTTGTTCGTCTCCCCAGAAGATGGTGTCCCCACCTTAGGGTTGATTCTTCTCCATAGCCGGGAACCTGGCATCCCTGGCAGCCTGGAGAGGCTATTTTTAGACCTTACAGCTGCTTTTTATCACAGCTGCTGATATGTACGTGTAGAAACCCTGGGTTCATTCTGCCAACACTCTGAACGAACTTGGCAAATGAGCAGGGATGGTGTTGCTAAAATGGGAGGTTGGGGGAAACACAAGGCTGATGTGAGTGCTCCGTCCCCACCTGGACTCTGGGAAGAGAAGGGAGCAAAAGAGCCAGAGTCAGCCAGGAGGTCTCAAGGTGGGTGACAGCAGGGATTAGGCATGTTCCAAAGAAAGTGTAGACTGATGTCTGGGAAGCCAGAGTGGGATTTTTAGCAGCTTTGGGCTTTGTTACTTCATTCCCTTCTGGGAGATGGCTGAATATAGGGGTTGAGAACATGGATTTTGGAATCAAACAAACCTGGCTTTGGGTCCTGACTCTACTTTTAACAGTTGTATTATTATGAGTGTATCAGTTAGCTGTTGCTGTGTAACAATCGATCCCCAAACTTAGTTGCTTAAAACAACATGATTCGGGTGAGTCAATAATTTAGCTTGAGCCATCACCTGGATGGTCCTCTGGTCTGAGCTGGGATCCCTCATGCATTTGTGGTCAGCTGCTGGGTCAGTTGGAGCCTCTGTTTCTGGGGAGTGGCTGACTATCATCCAGGGTGATGGAGACAACTGGGTAGTGTATCTCTCATTCTCTGGCAGTCTTGTTCTCTTGATGGAGACAGGAGTCCAAGAGAGCGAGAAAGCGAGAGCAGAAGCATGCAAGGCTGTTTGAGCTCTAAGCTGAGGTATGGTGCAACATCATTTCCAGCAATTCTGTTATCCAAAGCAAGTCACAAGACCAACCCAGATTCCAGAGGTGGGAAATAAATACTACTTTTTTTAAAGATTTATTTCTTTATTTGAGAGAGAGAATGCGAGCAGGGAGAGGGGCAGAAGGAGAGGAAGAGAGAAAATCCCAAACAGGCTTCCCGCTGAGCACAGAGCCCAATGCAGGGCTCGATCCCACAACCCTGAGATCATGACCTGAGCTGAAACCAGGAGTCAGACGTTCAACCAACTGAACCACTCAGGTGCCCCTAAAAGCTACATTTTGATGGTTGCAGCTGCAAAGTCACTTTGCAAAGTGTTTTGAATTCAGAGAGGGATGGAGAATTAAAGTCTTCAAAACTCAGTATATCACACTGAGCCTTACATAGCTCCTTGAGCCTCAGTTTTGTCATTCATAAAGTGAACAATATGGCTGTTGGGTGAACTAAATAAGATGATGTGTGTGAAGTCATTAGCGTAGTGCCCAGTATAGAGTAAGTGCTTGGAGGAGGGATTGCTCCCCGCCCCTCCCCTACCCCCTCTGTGAAACATGCCTTGAGGGTGAGCTGCTTTCTGGAAGAACGTTATCCAAAATGAGAGCCTATAGTTGCAAGAAACCCACCAGGGCCAGGAGCCTTTTGTTAAATATTTCTTCCACTGTCCGTGTTCGGCTGGACTGAAGTTGATCAGACATTAGAACTTACTGGCCATTGTCTGTCTGTCCCCCAAGCCATGTAGGTGTCTTCACTCTTCCATTCAACAACACCAGGCACATTTACACACACATGCAAACTCCTATTCATGTGTGTGCATTCATGTACACACTCACACATCCACATGTGCGTGCACATGCACACACACTCACAGCACACATGCCTGTTTATATGCAGACACACCTGGCCTTTCACACATTTACTCTTACACAACATATCCTCTTGTACACTCACACTCACATGCACACTCTCATGTGTACATTTGCATGCATGCATTCTGTAGCACACCCACATGCTCTTGCAACACACATGCTGTGCACACGCACATGTGCACATTCCCACTCACACAGCTCTCCTGGTTTGAGTTTCATAGCCTCAGCTGGCTGGGTCCTGCAGACAGAGAAGCTCTGCAGGTCCAAGGCCAGGGCCAGCAGACTCATTTCCACCCCTCTCAGCCACCAGGCTATGAACTTGAGCACATTCTTCTCCAGCTCTGGCCCTCAGTCTCCTAACAATGACACCCAGCATTTGTTGAGCATGCCCAGCACATTCTTTTCTAAAACTCACAGCAGCCTGACAGGTGGGGAAACTGAGGCTCAGAGAGGGGAACAGCCTGCCAAGGTCACCCAGGCTGTAACCAGAAGACTTAGGGCTTGAACACAGGTCTGGTCTGACTGCAGAGCCCATTCTTCCAGCTACTTTGCTACACGGCTCCTGGGCCCACTTCATCATCACAGTAAGGGAACACTGTTATAATCCCACTTCACAGGTGAGGAATCTGGGGCTCCAAAGGTGCAGGGACACCATCTCCGTGGTCTGCCCTCCAGCCACACTGGGCTTCATTCCCTTCCTCCCTTTCTTGTACCAGGTCCCCTCTGGCCTCAGGGCCCTTACACCTCTGCCTCTTCCCTTTGCCGGGTTGATGTTTGTTCATCCTGTGTGTCTCACCTCAAACTCCACTTGTTTTGGAAGCCTCCTTCTCTGACCCCCAAACCAGACAACACTATACGTGTTTTCTACTTCCCATCATAACATATCACCACCATCTACATGTGTCAGAGGTGCAGGGTCTAACCCAGCTCTGTGCAGGGTCTCACAAAGCCAAGTGCAAGATGCTGGCCAGTTGCACTCCCCTCTGGAGGTTCTGGGGAGCCCCTGTTTCCTGCCCATCTGGGTTGTTGGCAGGATGTGGTGCCATGACTTGTGGCCCCTTCCTCCATCCTTAGGCCAGCCACATCGAGAAGGTCTTCAATCTGCTGTCTTTCTGCTTCTCTCTTTTAATTTTCTCTTCCACTTCTTTTTCCTTGAGGCATAATTGACATATAACATTAAGTATGTGTTATCTTCCACTTTGAAGGATCTCTGTGGTTCCATCAGACCCACCTAGACAACCCAGGATAATGTCTTCACCTCTAGGTCAGCTGTTTAGATAAATAAGTCCTGGGGATGAAATGTACACCACCGTGTCCATAGTTAATAATACCATATTGCATATAGCTAAGTTGCTAAGGGAGTAGACTTTATAGTCCTCAACACCCCAAGAAAAAAAATTTAAAAATTTTTGTAACAATGTATCAAGGGACATTAACTAGACTATTGTGGTGATCACGTTGCAGTGCACGCAAACATTGAATCATCATGGTGCGCACCTGAAGCTAACATAATGTTACATGTTCATTATGCCTCTGTAAATAAACGAATAAATAAATAATTTTAATAATTAAATATATTTGAAACAATAAAGATTTCCTCAATGTAAACTGAAATGTAAAATAAAACAAGGAATAGAAATTTAAAATTAAAAAAAAAAGACAAACACCATCTTTAACTTGTTCCCTTAGAAGTGGCTCATTCTAATTTGCCCACAAGCTCCCACTCCACTCTGGAATCCCCCATGCCTTTCTTTTTCCTGTTGGCTGCATAAGTGACCCCACAGCTTTAAGACCTTCTAATCTATGCATATGAAATTGTCACATATATCAACTGTACCTAACGTTTAAAATTAAGAAAAAAGACTATAGCTGATATGTGAAGAAAAGAAAAAGGTCAGCTGTCCAGTGACCTTAATTCCATCTGCCGTCCTAATTCCCTATGCCACATGACCTAGGGTATTCACAGGCTCTGGGGGATTGGGGCGTGGACGAGTTTTGGAGACCATTATTCTGCCTTCCACACTTACCTTATTGATATTTTCCATCATGTGCCTGTGTCAAATTTGTTATTTATATTCATTGGTGAGATTCTCTGTTTTCTGTCAGTCTCCTTCCGGAGACCATCAGCTCCATGACTGGTAGTTGGAGGAACTGAGCACAAATTCCCTGAACAAACAGTAGGACCAGGATTTGAACCTGCACCTTTGCATAGTTATTTCTCAACAAAGAAGGTTGGATGCTCATTTTCTCCCATGCCCCCATCACGGCTGCTAGGACCAGTTGCACATGTTGTGGATTGCACAATTCCAGGGCTCTGCTCACACCTCAGACTGTGTGATCCTTGCAGTGAGGTAGGGTCCAGCCTTCAAGCCTGTGGGTCGTGGCTCTGCTGCTGAACCTGGAGCTTGTGTTCTCAACCTCGGTTGCCTTTGGAGTCATCCAAAGGTCTTCTAAAATCCTGATGCCCCGGCCATACCCCAGACCAATTGCCTTAGAATCTCTGGAGTAGGCCGAGACATCTGCATTTTTGTAGGTTCCCCAGGTGACCCCAAGTGTGGGCTGAGGTGGGAGCTCCCTGGGGCAGGGTCAGAGAGAGGGTGCTGTAACGCGGACGGAGGGGAGTTAGCGGAGGCCCAGCAGCTGTGATGACACGTGTGCCTTCCCCGCCCACAGGCCCCCTGTTTCCCCACTCTGTGTGTCTGTGACCCGGCTTGGGGCTCCTGTGGCTGATGAGCTGGCCTGATTTATGACCAGCCAACTCTTGGCTGTCAGTGAACATGGGAAATACAGTGAACATGGGCCTCCGCTCCACGAGGGTGGCGCTCATCCCTTCTGGGTGACAAGTTGGCTGCAGAGACAGGCGGGGACGGCTGGGGGCCCATCAGAGAGACAACAGCATCCCTTGAGGAGTGTGTCCTTGCGTCGTACTTGGGAGCCGCCTGAAGGTTGCCCGATCCTAAGTTGTACTTGGCCGCAGTCAATTTGCTGGCACATTAACTGGGAATTTTCCCTCCGCGTGCACTGAGCACAGCTTCCGTGGTCCGGGCGGCTCACTCTGGGGGCCGGTGATGAAATGTGCTGGCGGCCGGGCCTGGGAGCGGGGTGAGATAAGGCAACAGGGGCTGTCTGGGGCAATGTGCTGTCGACACCACATTTCCAGGACACTTCTGCTCTGCCCTGCGCCTGGGGACCCAGCTTGAGGGAGGAAGGAAGGGGAGGGGCACGGAGGAGCCTGGGGTGGAAGCCAGCCAGAGATGGGAATGTGTATTTCACCATTTGTGAGAAATACTTATGCTCCTCCCTCTGGCCCCCTGGGAGGCTGTGGCTCTTGGCCGTGCCCCACCCCTGGACGGCAGCGGTCCCTGCTGGGACACTAGCCCCGCAACGGGCCTGGCAGGTGTTTGCGTTCCCCCAGGGTCACCCAGCCAGGGTGCCTGGGGCCCATCAGGCCCAAGCCCCCTTCCTCAATTTGTCCTCCCCAAAGAGCTGCCCTTGCCTCGCCTCTTGGCTGGGAGCTGGGCATTCAGTGTCCCTCGGGGTCTTCCAGAGTGAGGCTGGTGGTGGGGATGGAGACACTGCTCAGGGCAGGAAAGGGGGGCACTGGGGCTTCTTCCGGGCAACTCCCCCAAAGGCGAAGGAGCAACATGGCAAATCACTCCCTCAGCTGCCAACACGGCCCTTCTACCCATGGCCTTGGGACATCGTCGTACTAATGGTCTGTCACGCTCTCTGCTCTGGCTTGGCCCAGCCCGGGATCAGGCCAATCACATGCCACAGCTTGCCCCAAGAACGGGGGTGGGGGGAGGGCCTGATGGAAGACCGCCCTTCTCTATAGCACTGAGAATTTGTTTCTGTGGTAACACCTGCTTACTGGACACTGGCTGGGGCCATTCTCAGCCTGCACATGCATGAATTCATTTAATCCTCAAGCACGTCGGGAGCCAGGTAAACTCTTGCTGTACCCATTTGGTAGATAAGAAGACCAAGGCATGGGGAAGTCAGTAAACAGGCCCCAGCCACACAGAATGGGGGGCAGATCTGGCCCTGGGATGCGGACCTCCACTCGGCAGGGGCCCCTGGGGAGAAGGCCGCCAAGCCTCCTGTTCACAGGAGCCATGAGTGGGGGGTCACGGCCCTGGCCACATGGGTCATGGGGAGTGCCTCAGCTGCTCAAGAGGAACCGGAACTTTGGAAACCGCAGTCTTACCTGCTCCCCACAAGAGCTGCAACTTGGCAGCACTCATGGGCAATTAAGTTGGTGGCTCTTCATTCACTTCCTTGTTCGTTCATTCACTCACTCACTCACTCACTCATTTGTTCAGCCAGTGTTAACCGAGTCCTTTTCATGTGCCAGTTCCTGGGCCCCGGGGCACAGGCTCTTCCCTGGAGTTCCAGATCCAAACGGGAGCTGGTACTGAATCGGCAAGCACATGGTATAGATGCTGGGGCGGGTGGAAGGGCTATGAACGCGGGTAACAGGGTGGTGGGTGATGGGACAGGAGCCTGCCCCAGACAGGGAGGTTGGGAAAGGCCTCTGGGGAGGTGACATTTGAGCAGAGACCTGAGTGAGGAGAGAGAGGCAGGCAGAGGAGAGGTGTGTTCATTTTCAATGCTGCATATTTCTTTTTCCTTCCCTTCCCTTCCCTTTTCTCTTTCTTCCTTCCTTCCTTCCTTCCTTTTTCTTCTTTTTTCAGAGAGAGAGAGAGAATTTTAAGCAGGTTCCACACCCAGTGAGGAGTCCCACACAGGGCTCGATCTCACCACCCTGAGATCATGACCTGAGCTGAAACCAAGAGTCAGACGCTTAACCAACTGAACCACCCAGGTGCCCCCAGTGCTGCAAATTCTCACAAAGTCAGTGGCTCACACAACACCCATTTATTATCTCACGATAATAAATGGGTGGGTCAGGAGTCAGCACATTTTAGTGGGGTTCTCAGCTTAGGGTCTGTCAAGGCTGCAGACAAGTTGTGGGCTGGGTTGTGTTCTCACCTGGAGTCCCAACTGGGGAAAGACCCACCTCCAAGCTCCCTCAAGTTGTTGGCAATTCAGGAATGAGACCCCATTGTTCCACTCACCATTGGCTAGGGATGGCTCTCAGCTTCTAGAGGCTACTCATAGGTCTTTACCAGGTGACTGCCCTCGTTAGATCCCTTACACTTTCAATCCCTAATTTCAGAAGGGCTTTGTTCCTTTTAAGAGCTCACCTGATTTGGTCAGGCCCATCCAGGATAATCTCCCCCTTGGTGAACTCCAAGTCAATGAATGAGTAACTTACTCATGGGAATGACCTTCAGTCATAGTCACTGCCCACATTCAAGGGAAGGGAATTCTGCAGGGGACCTGTACCTGGGACCAGGATTCTCCCTGCTACAAGGGTTGTAACCTCTTCTGTGCTGCAAGAAAGCACAAGAACACTCGTTGGAAGGACTCCTGGCCAAAGAGCCTTAGAAAGAAAAACCAGTGTTTCTCCAAGTCCTGGGCAACTGTGTTGGGGAGCCAAGTGTGGGTTCTCTTCATGCATAACTGTATCCTTCACAACAGAGGTAGACAATATATTGCTCTGGGCTCTTTCTGGCATGAGTGACACAAAACTTGACTCAACTGACTTAAGAAAGACAATGTTTATGTGACTGAAATGGTCTGGTCTAGCTTTAGGCATGGCTGGATCCAGGGGCTCAAATGCTGTCATCAGGACTTGATTTCTCTCCAAATCTGGCTCTGTCTTCCTCTCCAGTTGGCCCCTGAGTCAAAGTTTACATCTCCCCACTTCCCTTTCCAATCGAAAGTCAGGTTCTTTCTTCCCAACACTTTCATAGAATTAACTCAGATCATACCAATTTGGGTCACGTTCTTCTCCCTGAACCAGTCGCTGAGGCCTAGAAGGTGGAATAAGCTGATCGGCCAGGCCTGGGCCTCATAGCCACCCTTGGATTCTGAGTGGGAGGCTTTCCCTGCCCAAGCCACAGGGATTCAAGTGGGGTGGGCATCCTGTAAGAACATGCTAAGTGCTCTTTCCCGAAGATGTGGGAATGCACACTGGGGGATGGGAAACAGGGCCGAGAGTGGTGGCAAAGGTGACAGTTGTCTCTGCATTTGGTGAGACAAATGGGGTGGCATAAATGCCTCCCCATTCCACCGCACCCAGGGGCAAGAAGCCAGCGCAGGTAACTTCTACAGCCTGAGCATGTAGGGGGAGATCGGTGGGCCCTCCCTGAGGTGGGCGGATGGAGGGAAGAACCTGTGGGGCGGAAGAGGTGCAGCCATTCCTGGGAGAGCAACACTGCCCAAGACTGGGAAGGGGAGGGTGGCTAGCAAATTTCTTGACGTGCAGGGTTGAGGGGTAGACAGCAGGCTCTCTGGGAGGACCGTCTTCCTGGGCATCTGGTAAGGCCAAGCCCGTCTTGGGGAGTTCCAGCTATAGCCAAGGTCCCCAGCTCCAGACCAGCCAGAGGCTGCAGATCTGCCCCTATTAGGGGCAATTTGGGCTCCAATAAGGAGCACATCAAGGCGATGAATGTGGTCTGGCCAGCCAGCACCTGGAATGTTCCACCTGGGGCGGGACCCTGCCTTTGCATGATACCTGGGACAGTGGGACAGGATGTGCATCAGAATTTGTAGGGCCCAGTGCAAAATGAAAATGCAGGCCTGTTTTCAAAAACAATTAAGAACTTCCAGATGCTGACAGCAGAGCATTAAACCAAGGGCAGGCCTTTCTGGGTGCACACGTGATGGCGCGTGTGATCCCCCTGGGGCAGCCTACCTTCGAAGCCCGATGGTGGTGGGGGAGGGAGCCCAGCACTTCCCTCTGATAATCAAATGTCATTTGACTTAGAAGAACTGAGTCAAGTGATGCCTTCTGCCCCCACTGCTGCATCCTTGTCACCCCCGGCACTCCCCCTGGACCCCTGCCTTCTCTGGGTTGCAGTAGGAAGAAACTGATTCTGCTTGCGTATGCCGGAAGAGAGAGATGGAAGAAGAAACTGCGTGTGACTTGAATCTGGGCTAAATCCAGCTTTTGCTGTTGGTCAGCTGTGTGAGCCCAGGGAGGAGGCTCCTCTCTGACCCTCAGGCTCCTCTTCTATAGGGCGTAGCTATGATAGCAGCATGTCGCAGAACTGTTGCCGGGTTAGTTGAGCCCATGTGGAAGAGCATCAGGGTGGCCACACGCCTGGGCTCTGGGGTCGGTCACCATGTCTGTAGAGAGAACTCATGCATGGCATGGGGCAAGCTTGGCGGGGGGTGCTGTCTGTCTGTAATCGCCCCGGAGTCTGGACACCCTGAGAATGGGGCCTGCTCTCTGTCTGTGGCCACCTCTGCTGGTGTGAGGGGAGGAGTTAATCCCCTGCCCTGCATTCCCATGTTCCTCCTATCACCTGGCCTTGCCACCCATGCGCCCTTGCCTGGTGCTCTGGTAATGCCCCTGCCAGAATCCTTTGTGGGTTTTTTCTTAAGGTATTATTATTATTATTTTTAAGTAATCTCTACATGCAACATGGGGCTTGAAACTACAACCCTGAGTTCAAGAGTTGCATGCTTCACTGACTGACCAGCCAGGCACCCCCAGAATCCCTTTGCTTCATTTTCTTCCCTTCCCCTGTGTGCCCCGATCTGAAGGCCTCCAGGAGGCATCAGGGCCTCAGGCAGGAGCCTTCCCCAGTGTGGATCCCCCAGTCTGTAGGCTCCAGGCCTGTTCTCCTGGCTGCCATTGGCCGGAGGCATCCCAGGGCTGCTCTGGGAAGGTCCCCCCGTGCTACGGGGTTCTACCCAGTGCCGGGTTCCACCCCGCAGGGTGCCTAAGGGATGTATAGAAGGCTCGGAAGGCCTGCCCACTGCCTGGAACAGGGGGTGTCCCTCTGTACGAGTGGATTTTCTTCCTGGACCACAGGAACCGGAGAAGTTCTGTCTCTAGCATCATGGCAGGTGGCTGGCAGCTTGCTGGCTGCCTGCACCGATGGGCTTAATCTCTTGTAGCTGCCTGCTGACAATTTGACTTTTCCCAGAGCCCCTCTCCTCTTCCCTCCGCCGCTCTTGATAATGGTGATAACTGACCGCCAGACCCATCTGCACTTTGACCGATGGGGAGCCACTGGGGAGCCACTGGGGGAGGCTGGAGGGGCCCGGCTGGTGGGGTAAAGGCCTCTGTTTACAGTGGTTTCTAGATTTCACTTTCAAGGCAGAGAGGCCCCGAGGCAAGGCCAGCTTCACGGACCTGTGACCTGGTCAGCTGCTCAGGGCCCCGAACTCCGAGGGCCCCCACGGTTGGTTTAACGGTCTGCCGTCACTGTCTTGAAATTCTCAGTACTTTTGAAACAAGTGCCCTGAATTTTCATTTGTCACTGGGCCCTGCCCTTGGATTTTGGAGCTGTCGGGGGCCCAGGGGTTGCCCCCACCATGGGAAGAGCGCTTGTCTCCACATTCAGGAGGGACTACGTCCTCCTGTGTGGTGTCCCCTTGACGTGGCTCCTTCACTCGGGTTCAGGGTCCCCTTGGGGACCGTCTGGGTATTTGGCCACACCCCATTTTGATCCTACTGCTTTTCTGTCAATTTTTGACCTTTCTAACATTCATCAAGTCTGAGCCCCGGGCTCGCCGCCCTCTCTTACAGTAGCATCTTGCTTCGTCTCAGGATACGCCCCCGTGAGTTCCATTGTGCAGATGGGGAAGTCGAGGCTGGGACGTGGGTGCAGCAGCTTGCAAAGGCCACACGGGCTGTGGGGGCTGAAACAGTCCTAAATCCAGGCTGCAGAGCCCAGACCCTTACCAGAAGCTTCCCTGCCCACAAAGGGCAGAGGTCAGAGGAAAGAAGAACGTGTCCTGTGTCCACACCCTCCTCCCCAGCCATCTCCCTGTCCCAGCACTTACTCTGTGCTGGAGGTGGTGTAAGTCCCCGAAATGCCTGGGGTCCATGGCTGCATCATTGGGGTGGGGGTCAGCCGCCCACCGACCTGCAGGGGGAGCCCTGTGTGGTAAGTACCGGGAGCCAGCCTGGGCCTCTTGGCCTTGCCGGGCCTGGCAGAGTGGCCTCCCCAGGGACTTGACGGACAGGCCATGCCAGGGTTCCCAGGGCTGGGTTCTAAGGGAGCTTTTTAAAGCCATTTCCTGGGCCGGAAAGAGGAAGATGCCAATTGAGTGCCTGGCTGAAGCGTGAGACCCGAATGTCCTTGAGCCGAGTCACAGAGCCTCCCGGCACGGCTGTCCCACTCTCAGCAAGTGTTCCCGAGTCACAACGGGTCTGGGGGCCTCTCACTGGAGTCCCTTACAAGGGGAGAGGGTCCAAGCAGACTTCTCAGACTGTATGTGCTCACCAGTGCCCCAGAAGCTCCTTACAATGCACACTCTGCCCCGGCCGGCTGGGGCAGCTGGAGGCCTTTCTAGCCAGCTCCCACTGGCACTGATGTTGCTGGTCTGTGGGGACAGGGACAGGGAGAGGGTCATGTACCCTAGTGGAAGAGAAGCCCCAGGAGGTGCTGCGAGGTGGTGTGACTGGTGTGGGCTTTGCCATCGGGGTTCTAGGCCCGAATCCCAGCTCCATCCCTGCTGGCTGGGACTCAGGCCCTCAGTCTCCTCCTCTTGAAAATGGGGCTAATGACAGTCTCTGCTTTATGGGGCGACGTGAGGAGGCAGAGGGCCTGGCGCTGGGTGGAAGGTCAGACCATGTGGGTTTTATGTTACTTGAAGTGTGACCAAGTGTGGATCTTTCCAGAGATACCCCCACCCTCCTTTGGAACTCCTCCAAAAGGATGGGTCATCTGGTATCAGAAGATTCTTTTAAAAGAACTCCCGGGGGCACCTGGGTGGCTCAGTGGGTTAAGCGTCTGCCTTCGGCTCAGGTCATCATGATCTCAGGGTCCTGGGATCGAGCGCCACATTGGGCTCCCTGCTCAGCGGGGAGCCTGCTTCCCCCTCTCCCTCTGCCCCTCCACCCTGCTCATGCTCTGTCTCTCTCTCAAATAAATAAAAAATCTTTAAAAGAAATAAAAGAACTCCCAAAGGCAAAGAAAAGCCACACATCACATTTTCGCTACCAGGGAGTGGATTTGGGGCAGAAGGGCTGAAAAGGACGTTAGAATTTTTGGCTTTGCACAGTTCTGTATATACAAGCTCCCTGGGGCTCCCTGTGCACTTCAAGGGTGCCCTTGAACTTGGAAGAAAAGTTGCAAAGACAGTACAGAGAGTTCCCACATATCCCTCAGTCAGTTGTAATCTGCCATTATGTTATCATCTACACGACCAGGGTACAGTTGTCCCAGCTAAGAGCCCTACACCAGCATATTATTATTCACTAAATTCTAGAGTTTGTTTAGAGTTTTTCCCTCCCTTTCCTGGTCCGGGGCCCTGTCACACTGCACTTAGTCCTCGATTCCTTGTTCCTCTGGAACACTTTCTCCAGTATTCCTTGTTTTGGATGATCTGGCCATTTAGGGAGCACCACTCAGGGGTTTTGTGAAACACCCTCCAATTGGGGTCTGCCTGGTGTTTTTTCATGGTTGGACCAGGGCTATGGGGTTTTGGAAAAAGACAGTAGAGGTAAAGTGGTCTTGTCACATCCTATCAGGGTAACATGATACCCATGTGGCATTGTTTTTACTCTTAAGCAATTCTGGGAGGATAAGAATCATGTTAGCTATAGGAGATAAATCTATTGAGATAGATAGATGCACAGGTCAACCAAAAGTGTGGGAGGTGTGTAACACCTCCTCTCTGCCTCCCTTGCTACACGATTTTTGAGGAACTTTCTCTGACATCCTGCAATCTGACTTGGCCAATTTCCTTGCTGAAATCAGACCTCGGCACAACACTGAACCCCCAGCAGCCTGACTTCCTGGAGGCTGCGCCTCCCTGCTGGGCTCTTTGGAGAGGTAACGGGTTCAGGGGTATGGACGGGCAGAAGGCTGGTTGGTGGAGGTGTGTTGTCCTGGAGGAAGCAATGTCCTCGGATTCCAAGAAGCCCTCAGTCCTGGGTCTCCCCTCAGGCAGCTCTCACAGACAGAGAAACTGGAGGGTGCACGAGAATGTTCAGCATCTTTTGAGAGGAATTTGGCCAAAAATGAGTCCTCTTGGGGAGAGGCCCGCGGGGAAGAAGGCGTTTGTTCTGGAATTGGACAGAGCTGGGCGTCAGTGCCCCTCTACTGCGTATTAGCTGGTGAGCAACGTGCAGGTTACACCACCTCTCTGAGCCTCACCCTACTCATCCACGAAAGGGGCTAATAATGGTGCTGATGACACAGATGAAGGTGATAAAGCAGACGTTCTACAGACGCCACGTGTTGGGGCCTCTGTGGTCGTGCGACACATTGCTCCGGACCCAAAGGCAAGGTGTGCTAAGGTGGTGCACGCTAAGGTGGCGCGACTCGCGACAGTGTAGGGGACGCCTCCTGGGGCCACTTTTGGGGACATTTGGGGGATGGTCACCCAGACCAGACTCTGCCTCTGCTAGAAGACTCTTCTGTTTTGTATTTTCAATTTGGTTTCCTGTGTCCAGGCCACCCCGGTCAGTCGCTGCCTCCCTCTAGGCTTGGACCATCCTCCAAAATGGCGCATGGGGTTGGTGACAGAGGAAGTGGTCTGCTCACTCAGGTCTGGCACCTGGGGAGGAGGCTGCTGGCATGGTGACTGTTCTCCGCGGCTCTCCACGCGGGGCTGGGACTTCCCGTCTCACCGTCGAGGCGAGAGGGGAGCTGGGCTGCTGGTGTGCAGACACACGGGCCCCTCCAGTCCCTCCCGGGCTGCCCCACTGCGCCTGTCTGCCTCCAGAGCTCCTTCCTCAAGCCTTGCCCTCAGGGGGCTCCTTCACCTGAGTGTCATGGATTTTCTCAGCCCATCCCTATCCTCTAGACCCATCTGGAGAGTCCCCAGCAACAGCCCCACTCAGCCTGTCCCAGGCTTTCCCGGCGTCTCCTCGGCCTCCACACCATGGATCTGAATGTGACTTTGCTTAACTACTATTTATCAGCCCTCCAAAAACCTTCTGTGTATATAATCTCATTTAATTCCAGTGGTGGTATGAGCGCCACTGGCTCCATTTTGCAGTGGGGAGACTGAGGCTCCCAGAGCTCAGGCCGCTGCCCAAAACCACACAGCCAGAGGGAAACAGAAGTGGGGTTTAGACGCAGGGCAGTGTCATTTCTGGGCTCACGTTTTTTCCGCGTGGCCACACGGAGCCCTTCTGGAGCCCTTCCAGCAGGGCTGGGACTCAGGGAGAGGCCAGGGAGGCATTCCCTCAGGCACAGAAAACCCTGTCATCAAGATAAATACTATTCTAATGCAACTTTTAAGAAATGAAAATGCAAAAAAACAAAACAAACCCCCCCCAAAAAAACAAGCTCCCCCTCGCCCCCAACGATCCACAAACAAGGAAGGCATTAACCAGAGCCAGGCTGCAGATGTGCCCCGCACCGCCCCCCCCATGCAGTCCCACGGTGGCCGCTAAAACCCGGTCCTGGAGCTGATAAAGGTCATTGGCACAAACAGAAGGTGGCCTGAGGCTGTAGTTGATGGGTTTGCATTTACAGATAGAAGGCTTCACGGATGCGCTGCTTCCAACCTGCCCGATTTTGTTCTGCACACTTCTGAGCACGCAGATGAGGTGAAAGACTTTAGTGCAGTAACAACCTTTGGCGTGTGCCTTCTTTACCTGCCCCTCTGGGCCACAAGCACCTCAAGAGCTCGGGCAGCGCCGGGGGTGAGGGGGCGGCAAGGGCACGTCTCCCCCGCCACAGACCCGCCACCTCAGAGCTTGCGCTCCAACAAGGTTCAGCGCGTCCGAGCGCACAGTGAGGCTCAGATGCCAGCCCTGGTGTGAGGTCAGATGGCCCTGTCTGACAGTGATTATTAAGTGCGGAGGGAGGGGGGTGTCCTGCTGCGACCTTCTCATCAGGACATCAGCCCATCCCATTCATCTTCATAACAACCCAGAGGCCCTCAACCAGCATTCTGTCCCCCTCGGGACGCTTGGTGGTGTCTGGAGACATTTTGGATGTTGCAGCGGGGAGGGGTGTGTGGCTGGCGTCTGCGGGGAGGGGCCAGGGGGGCTGCTGCAGCCCATCCGAGGCGGGACAGCCCCCACAGCAGAGTCATCCAGCCCACAGGACTGTTTGCGAGGCTGAGACGCCTGCCTCGGGGGCCAGTCACCGTCATTATCTGTTCTGCGGAGGAGACCAAGGCTGGAGGGGAGGGTTCTGAAGCCTGCCCCCGTGTGGTGTGTGGGGGTTGTGACAGCCCCTGCGAGGGTTATGGTAACAAGCCAACAGCTCCTGATTCATTCAGTGCACTGACGACTTTACCAAACCTCTGCTCTGGGTAAGTGCTGGGATCCCATCGGCATGTGGAGCACACAGCAGGCATCCAATAAATGCTGCTGATCACAGCAGAGGCACAGAATAGTTGTGGAGCACTCAGGACCTGCAGTGGCCGTTATCCATCGGGTTCTGATGACACCGGGTGTCTTCCCCATGTTTGCCTTGGGAGGCAGCGAGGTCCTCTGGGCAGCTGCGGGCTCCTGTTTTCTGCTCCCTGCCCGAAAGTTCTAGGTCTCTGTGCAGAGCCGGGCTGCCCCGGGGGTCGCCGACGCGCTGGGGTCCGCGGCCTGGGCAGCACGCCAGCACGGCCCATCTGGGGAACAGATGTGCTGTTTGCAAACCTCCGCCCAGAGGCCGCAAGGTGGGACGGAGGGGCCCCAGTTCCGGGGACACAGTCCTGCTTACACGCCTAGTGGGTCTGGCAATATTCAGGACCTCCTTATGCTAAAAGGTGATTCCTTGTTTACCTGAAATTCAAATGTAACTGGGCATCCTGTGTCTTATCTCAGTGCTATTTCCTGGACCACCCTCCCCTCCTCACCTCCCTTCCCTGCTTTATTATTTCATGTAAGCTTTTTATTGAGGCGTGAAAAAAAGGGCACAAATCTTAACTGACCGGATGCGTGAGACTTCACAAAGTACCCTGGGTAACCAGCGTCCAGAGCTAGAGATGGAATGTGAGCCCGGATGCCCCCCAGGCCCCTCCGGCACCACCGCCCCCCACCCATAGCTAGCCACTGTCTGTATTCCCAGCCGCATGCATTGACTTTCCAGCTTTGGGGGCGTCTATGTGTGGAAGCACACAGTATGCTCTCATGGCTGTTCGGAGCTGCGTCCCTGTGGCTGGGTGCCTCATCTGTTCTCAGCGATCTAGAATATTCTATCATGATACAGCACCCTTTGTTTCCCCATCCCCTGTTGATGGGCATTTCTAGTCTGAGGGTCTTATAAATAGAGCTGTGAAGAATATTCTGGCACAAACCTCCCTCACACTTGACAGACATCACCAGTTACTGGAAGGGCATGGGGTATGTTCTGTATGAGCATCTCCCCCCGCCCAGGCGTGCGTGCCCTGGCCTTCCTACTCTCTCTGGCAACCCAGTCCCCAGCACATCGCCTGCACAAAGCCTGTGCTTAGTATGCATTTGGGGGATGAAAGAACACGAGCTCCCTCTTCCTGGAGCATTCCGTTCAGGGCATCTCAGAGACAATGCCCGGCAAGGATTAGCTTTGGGGCACAGCCCTTGGATTTGCATGCATTTTGACTGAGGACCCAGGCAACTGCCATGCAAATGTTTAGGGAAATGTCTTCCTTGGGTCCCGCGAGAGGACCAGATTGAGTGGATGTGGGGCAGGAACCTGCCTTCTTCCCCATGGCCGCCCGCCCGCTGGGCTCCACCTGCGTGGGGTGTCCTGTTTATAGCCACCAAGGGCTGCCTGCCCTCCCTCCACCCTGGCAGTCACCAGTGGGAACATTCCTGGGCTTCTGAATGCCTCCAGCGCCCCCCCGCCCCGAGTCCATGCAGTGCTGGATGATAGAGGATAATAAAGGGTTCCAGTCCCAGCACCGCCTGGCGCTTGGCCCCTCAGACCTGTCCTGTCAGAGTCCTATAAAAATAGCCTGCCTGTGGCTATTTTGGGTCCTGGGAAGCCTGGGGAGACTCCGTGTTCCGAGGAGGACCAAGAGGGAACCCAGAGCAGCCAGCTGAGAGGGGAGATGGAGGTCCACAGGCAAAGCTAGCGCAGATGGTGTCTTCTAGCAAACGGGAATGTTTCTAAAAATCACAAAATAGCGGCTGCTGTGTAAGAATAATGGGCAATGTTCACATGAAAAGGCAGTCAGCCTCTCTCTGCCGCCCATGCTGGTTGCCTGCCTGGCCTGGAAGGTATTTGAATCGTGGCCCTGGGAGGGCTCGATCCTGTGGGGGGCCTGGTTGTTGGGCGGGGGGGGCTTACGTAGCAGGAACGCGGTCACACATCAGCTGGGGAGTGGAGGGCAGCAGGGCTCTGGTGGGTAAAATAGCGAGGTCCCTTCAGAAGGCCCAGCTGAGAGTTCTCTCTTCCGTTTATATACCTCTCCCTTCAGATGGACTCCGTCTCTTTCTCCGTGAAACTAACGTTAGAATGTTTTTTGGAAACATATTCAGAGAAAACATACTTAGTCCGGTCTCTTCTCCCCACCCGCCCCCTCCGTGCTTTATTTTCCCCAGCACCATGACCCCCACCCACTCTGCCCGGCAAGCCTCTTGCTTCTTTCTTTGGGGTCTGTCCCCACCATCAGACTGTATCTCAGCCTGTTCTGTCCCTAGCACTTAGAATACAGCCCTGCACACAGTAGGCGCCCCATAAATGTTTGCCGACGCAATCAACCCACTTCATAAATGGTGGGCTTCTTTCTCATTACTAATGCTGAAAGCACACTCTGATCTCGCATCTGGGACTTCGAGACGTCGGCGTCTCCCCAAAGCGGGCAAGGAGGTAGCAGCCCGGGGTTTCCCATCCCCGGAATGAGGAGCAGAAAGGTCCCGTGGTCACTGGGGAAGCAGCCAGAACGGGCCTCCAGGGGTGTCAGGGGCCCATGCTCAGGCTCTAACACCCAGGGGTCTGTGATTAGGACAGAAGGGAGCGACGGAGTCTGGAATCTGCTCCTCATTCGTCTGCGGAGCCCACACCAGTCACTGTGAAGGACTGCCCGAGTGCTGGAAGCTTCCAGAAGCTTCTCGCCAGCCTTCAGATATCTGCGGCAGGAAGTGGACACTCAGGCAGCGAAGGACCATTGTTAGAGCCACAAGCATTTCAGGAATGGTTTCGCAAGGCTCACATTTGCCCTCTTTCTCTCTCTGACAGGGACGGCTGGGGAGGGAGGTCTGCTCGGCAGCCGCACTGAGGAACGCCGGAGGCTGCCTGAGCTCCGACTGCCAGCGGAGCTCTGAAAATGCCCTGGTTTTCCGCCCCGGCTGCGGGCTGGGGTCCCTGGAGCAACGCTCAGCCGGGCCCCACCCCGGGGGTTCTGGTGTGATTGGTCTGGACACCAAGAGTTTTAAAAGTTCCCTCAGGAATTCGAGTGCCCATCCAGGCTTCAGAGTCAGCGTGTTAATGCACGTTTGCCTGTAGGGGTAGCCTGAACTACCCTTTACTGGGCGCCTTCTGCATACTAGATGGTTTTTTGCTTTGTTTTATTTTGTGTGTGTTGTTGTGTTTGCAAATGTACGAACTGCACTCCCTGCGGGGCTCTGATGGAAGCAGCAGACCTGCCCAGTGGTTGGACGGAGCCAGCAGGTGGCGGGTTTGGTGCTTTGGCTTCTTCCTTCACTGCAGTCTCCATGGGAGTTAGACATGAGGAAACACACTCAGACAAGTGGTTTTCTCCAGGTTGCCGTGAGAAGCAGAATAATGCCCCCCAAGACGTGGCCCCGTCCTAGTCCCTGTAACCTGTGACAAGTCACCTTACATGGCAGGGGGGAATGAAAGTTGCAGAGGGCAGTAAGATTGCTGATCAGCTGCCTTTTCAATGGGGAGATTATTCTGGATTATCTGGATGAGCCCAGAGTCATCACAAGGCTCTTTTAAAACGTGGAAGAGAGAGGCAGGAGGGCCAGTGCCGGAGTGAAAAAGGTAAGATGGGCCTTTCCTGGCTTTGAAGATGGGAGAAGAGGCAATCCATCGCGGGGTTTGGCTGGCCTCTAGATGCTAAGAAAGGCAAGAAAACAGATTTTTCCCCAGAGCCTCCAGGAGGCACGCAGCCCTGCCGACACCTTGACTTTCAGCTCAGTGAGACCCATTCTAGACGTCCGAACTCCAGAACTGTAAGAGGACAATTGTGTGTTGTGTTAAGACACTGACATTGTGGTGCTTTGTTATAGCAGCTGTCGGAAACCCATACAGTCGCCTAGCTAAGTAAGTGACGGTGTTGTGCTCCGAATGCAGGCAGCCTGACTCCGTGGCAGCAAGAAACATGCACTCACAGCCTGGATTTTCTGGGACAACCCTGATTTCAGTATTCGTCTCTGCATAAGAGCTCGAGGTAGGGACAACACAGCTCTGTGCCTATACGACAAGAAGGAACTTCCTTATTGAATTTATTTTTCCTCAGTAGCTGTCAAACCCCCACATGGCAAGGACCTTAGTAACCTCTAACATCCTTTCTCCCCATAGTAACGGACCCCCGACTGGGAGCAGGAGCTGCCCAGAATATACCCTACACTTCCCAGCCTCTCTGGGGTTTAGGTATGGTCATGTGACTGGCATAGCCAATGGGAAGCACTCTTTGAGGCAAGGGGTGCAGAGGGCTGAGACATCCTGGACCTTGCAGACAAGGCATCACCTTAGAAAAGGGACCCAACAGGCTCCTCCCCAGGGTGGGTATTTAGAAGGGTCAGCAATAGGCATGGAGGGCATGCAAGGTCTTTACTAAAAAGCTGTCTGTGAAATACCATGTTTTATCTCTCAGAAAACCTGCTAATTGAATTTCCCCTCCTTTATTGGTTAACTTAGTTTTGGCTAGAGAGGCTTCACCAAGTTTTGGAGTCTCTGCCTTTTTCAACCTGTGACTCTGCCATCCTCATGCTCCAAAATTGTTGCTTGAGTTCCAGCCATTGAATCTCCTTTCCAAGCTGGGGGTGGGGAAGAGAAAGGAACAGAGAAGGAACTGCTCCTTTTTTTTTTTTTTTAAGATTTTATTTATTTATTGGACAGAGAGAGAGAGACAGCGAGAGAGGGAACACAAGCAGGGGAGCTGGAGAGGGAGAAGCAGACTCCCCGCCGAGCAGGGAGCCCGATGCAGGGCTCGATCCCAGGACCACGACCCGAGCTGAAGGTAGACGCCCAACGACTGAGCCACCCAGGCGCCCCACCTCTGCTCCTTTTAAGAACATTTTCCACACTGCTATGTCCCATGGCCACACCTCACTGCAAGGAAAATGTGTCTTTATCCTGGGTGGTCCTGCGACCAGCTAAAATTATAACTGAGGTGAGGGCGGAACACAGATACTGGGGACACCCCACACTTTCTGCTATGTTCTGCCAAATCAGATCTGTTCAGAAGGACCGTCTGATGACAGGTGGGAGCTTGATGTAACAGTGTTGTTCCATTTAAGTTGATTGGCTGTGTGGCCTTAGATGAGTCACTTGACCCTTCTGGGCCTCTTTTGTTCACCTTCAAAATAACTGAAGTAAAATAACAAAGTCTTTAGTGTGTCTTTCGGCAGAATCCTCTTCTACGAGTCTGAGAACCGTCTCCTTTTTAGGCACAGAGGACGTCGTGATATTCAAAGAAAATGGGTGCACGGCATGCGTGGTGCGTCTTTGGTGTCTGGCTGACCCGGCCTCCTGTCCTGAGGGGCCGGGGGAAGCCGCCTTCCTGGCTCGCCTCCTCCTGGCCAAATGCAGATGCAGGTTTTGGACCAAATGACTACAAGGTACCCAGCACACCTTGCATCAGTGCCACTTCCCCTGGCCGATCAACATTTTAACCGAAATAAAATAAGAACTGGGTCTGTTTCGTCCTGCTGCTGTAACAAATAACCATCCACTTAGTGGCTCGAACAGCTGCAATTTCTTCTCTTACAGATCTGGAGGTCACAAGTCCCACATGGGCCTCGAGGGGCTGCGTTCCTTCTGGAGGCTCCAGGGGAGAGTCTGTTTCCTGCTCATCGGGTCGTCGGCAGAATCCAGCGTCCTGTGGCTGGAGGCCTGACATCTTTGGAAGGCAGCAGTCTGCTTACCGTGGGAACGAAGTCCTGGGTGTCCGTGAGGTCACGAACGGATTTGTTGCCAGAAACTGAATTGTCGTTTAGCAATTAGGCCCCCGGTTGTGTTCGGCCTGCACGTAGCCAGTCAGGTGGAGGTCAGGTGTGAGCAGGGAGGCCGGGACGCTGAGCCACAGCGTCCTTTTCCTCCCCACTTCTGAGCTGTCCTGGACGGGTCCTTGTTATTCCAGCCTCGGGGGTTCCCTGCCTCCCTGGCTAGCTCCTGCCTGAACGCATAGCTCGCCAAGGCCAGCTCACTCTTTCTGGAACACACTTCCCCATCCGACGATACCTCCTGAAATGTGCCCAAGGCAGAGAACCTCTCTTGTCTCCACCCTCCGCCCGGCTCTCCCAGAGGACAGCTCTGCGTCTGAGGTTAAGGACCAAGTGGCCAAGGGTGGTCGTTTCGTTGAGGCCTAGATGGTGGGGTGCCCACATCAGCCCCCAGCTCTGGCAGTGGCTGGGGAGGCAGGCCAGGGCGGCTTGGGCACCCAGGCTTCTGAGTCACACTGCCCGGGTTCAAATCCTGGCTCCACGTGAGAGCTGGGGAGCCTGGAGCATGTTTCTTGACTTCTCTGTGCCTTGCTTTCCTCTCTTGTAAAAGGTGAATAATGATGGCATTTCCCTCAAGGGATGGTTGATTGAATGAGATAATCAGCGCCAACTGCTTGCACTGGGGAGAGCCTGGAACTTTCGCCATGGGTTGGTAATCCCACGGTCATCACTGTCATGGGGTCAGCACATGCTCCGCGCTTGCACTGCAGCTGTGGGCTCGGTGGGCGTCCCGCATCAGCCGAGGCTCTGTCTGGGCATCATGTGGGCAGGGGCACGGGGTGCTTGGGGGGGACAAGGAGCTGGCACGTGTTTCTCCCAGGCTTGTACTCCCTCTAAAGAAAAGTTCAAAAAGCAGCAACTTCAACTCTCTTTACTTGGGATTCTGTTTCTCTTTTACAGGCCGTGTGAGATGGCTTTGACCTTCGATCTCGCCCCGCTCAGCACCTGGGGTGTCTAGGCAAAGCTCTGGCCAAATTTCTAAGGCTCTTTCTAAAGGGCAGATGCCATTCAGGGCTATCCCATGTGATCCTCAAAGTCCCTTGCAGAAAAGGTGGGATTACCCTCAGTCTATACAGATAGTAATAATGGTAGGAGATACTGCTTAGCACTTCCTAGGTACCAGGGTCTGTGTAAAGCACAATCAAGAATCCAAGAGGTGGCCTGTCTTACAGAGCGAGAACTAGCTGGCATCCCTTACAAATGGGAGGAGGTAGCAGGAATCCAAGACCAGGCTGGTCTTACTCAGCCTGCGCTCTTTCTTCTGTCGCCTGATTAAACAATAATTCCAGATTTTTAATTTCCCCCAAAGTACCAGCTTCCTCCTTGACACCATGCTGAGCACATTTGGACGTGGGGAGAGAAGGGGAAAAGTCACCATCTCCTAGTTGAGGCTTGGTTACTCTGATAGATGTCCTTGCAGGCCACATCACTCTGCAAAGAGAAACTTGGGTTGTAAAAGATGAATGTTGTGCCCATCTAGATCAGATTTAGAAAGCCCCATGCTGGGAGTTGTGCTACTTACAAATATTGCTCATTATTAGGTTGCTTTTACCGTTTGGTAAGGAATTTAAATCCCCCATCAAGTAAATGAATTGCTATTAATTTAAAAGAATAGCCTTGGATTTCCACTTCTTTCTAAATAAAGTCTCAAGGAGAGAAAAGGGACAGGTGGACCTTACAGGTGAGTTTTGTTGTATATTTGTAAAATTCCAAGGTGTGTGCAAATGAGAACAAACACGGGGATGCGGATATTAGCTTAAGCTTGCTGCGAGCGTGCCACTTCTTAACTCACTTTGAAAAATCCAATACTTCAAAAAAAAAAAAAAATCTTTACTATGCTGCTACAGTAAATGGAAAACACTACCGCTTGCCAGAAGCAATACTCATCATTGTTATTATTAGTGGGGACATTGTGAGCATTCACCCCATGGCAGGAACTGCCAGAATGCTTTGTAGACTGTGTGACAGGTTTTTCCTCGTGGATGTTACTCTAGGAGACTGGCTCCATTATTCCCATCTGACAGATGAAGAAACTGAGGTCCAGTCCTCCTTAGTACATCAACGATAGGGGTGTCAATGAAGACAGGAAACCTACTTCGATCCATCTTTTTAATGCACCTGAATTGCCTTGTTCCCCTCTCCCTGCCCCTGACTCCACTCACCTATCTCCTATCATCCTTAAAAGTTGAGGAACTTTGCCCAGTGTCACCCCTCCGCCCCCAGCCTAGGCTGGAGGAGGCCCTCTCCCCTCCCACCTCTGGAGCTCGGAGGCACCCACCACAGGCCTGTCCATATGCACCCTTCTCCTTCAGCAGGCGGGCTCCTCCGGGGCAGGGACAGAGCCCCCCCACTCCCCCTCCCCAGCCAGGGCACACGCTGGGGGCTCAGCGAACACTTGTTGAGTAGATGAGTGGAGGAAGCGAATGCGGAAAGCAAGTCAGAACCAGGGTCCTGCACAGCTGAGGTGCCCTGGTGCTTGAGGTGGTCCTTGCCTTTGGTTTCAGTGATGATGTGTCTCTTTTTAGGGCCACTGCTCTGAGCCTCTACAAAATGGGACAACAGAGGAAGGGAGCCACACTATTGCAACTCATTAAGTGACTTAATACTGTGGCATCTGGAGCCGTTCCTGGCTCAAAACAAATGCTCAGAAAGATCAGTAACATAATTTATTATCATGCTATATATTGTCTATCCACATATAATCACCATTTATGACAGGTGATGTTGGTTTTCCATTTACGGTCGTGTTGTGAGGTTTCAGTTGAAAATAAATGTATTTGATTCTTAAAAGTGAGTTGAAAAGGCTTAAATATCAGTGAGTTGGTACCCAGTCTGGTCCAGTTCCTGCAGTGGTATTGAACGACGGGGTAACAAGACCCCAGGGGAAAGGAACTCAGTGTGGGGCAGCTTTTGTAATCACAGGCTGGTTGCCTGGAGTCCAGGGCCACGTGGCCATCCTTGTGGCCATCCTTGTGGCCTGGGGCACTGAGTGGGCGTGGAGAGGCCAAGGGTCATAGGAGGAGCCTGCACAAACCTGTCCCGAATCCTGGGTGTGCTCCCACCCAGGGCAGCCTCCACCCCAGACCAGGGCTGGTATTTTTAGTGCACCAGCACCCTGCACAGCCTCCTACACTCTGACCAAATTTAGAAATCTCAAGAGGTCTTTGCACTTCCACGCCTTCAGTGGGAGCAATGAATGAAAAGGCCTCCAGCTCTCAGTCTAGCTAGAGCCAGCCTTAACGTTTGCAGGGCTGTCTCTCTGGACTGGTCGGGAAGCCCAGGATTTATCCAGCGGTGAGAGAAAGCAAGCTGCAGAATCACGTGTGTGGTCTGGGGCCACTTCCGCAAAAGCACAACAAAATCCGCCACGTGAAAGCGTGTCTGGGCTGCGGAGCGAGGAGAGGGGTGTGGGAGGGACCCCCTCTGCACAGACTGCCAACAACGGGAATGGGGGTGGGGTGGGGGACGGGGTGGCACTGGAGGCTGGGGAGATGAGAAACTGTGTGTGCTCTTATCAGCGGTTTATATGTACCATTTCCTTTGTTAAAACAAGTATGTGTTTCTTCTGAAATTTGAAAACCCTGAGCACCAAAGGTCTAAAAACATCTCGAGACTGAAAAGCCTCAACCTGAACGCTTCTAAGGAATCTCAGTGAACCCAGTGCTTCCAAGACTGCAAGTGGTAGACCCTCACTGCTCTGACAGCCACACATCCATCCCTAATCGCCCAGATGTTCCCCAGGCTCCTGCTCAGGGCTCTGGTCCCCCGGTTCTAACTCCACCCCCGGCCCTGGGGAGGGGCGTGGCCATGGCTGGCCAATCAGAGCACTGCATGTCCCTGGCTCTCCAGGGCTGGGGCTGGCCCCTAGCAGGGAGATGACTGGAAACAGAAAACCCAAAACCCTTTGCTGAAGAGTTACTGTGGAAGCTCCTGTCCTACGAACCAATTTATTCCCTGTTGGCGGAGATTGTCTGAGACTTGTCTGAGTTGGGATTGGGTCTCTGTGAGCAAAGGTCTGATGGCTGAATGACCAGGAATGTTGATATAGGTGGTTAAACAAGGCCGTATTAAAATTAAATAATATAAGTTTATAATTAAATGAATTATATTAAAACCAAAGGTAGTAAATACCCAGAACGTATCACCCCCTGGCTTAATTCGCTACACTTTACTTTCTATACCCTTGGGGTGATTTACCTCCACTGTTTCTCTACAGTGGAAATGCCCTATGATGGTGTATGCCTGGGGGTCTCTTCCCAACTCCACACCCATGGAGTCATGCTGGGAGCTTGGAACATGTCATGGAGGGAGTACTTACACCATGGGATCTGGCAAATGCCACCAATAGGCTTCTCCCACCCAAAGCCCTTGTTAAACGCTTACCAGCAGAAAGGAGGCCAGGTAACACATGCAGGGATTCGTCTGTTCTTCAGGAACCCCAAGTAATAGGAAGGAGAGTGTGTAAGCATCTTCAGGGCGAGAACCACACTTTATCTCATGTGGTTTTTCCCAGCACCTAGCTGCGACATTCAATTTCTGCGTGTTGATTGACTTACGGAATTGAGGATCCAAGAAGTCAAGGGCTTTGCCCAAGGTCACCTGGGGTGGGGTAAGGACCTGAGCACAGTTACTCCAGATCCTGAGCCCCACCTTGGGATCAGTTCTTTCTTTGTGCACTGCCCTCTGACATCTTGCTGACTGAAAGGCCCTGTGGGATGCTGGGCCAAAATGCTCTGTGGTCAGCAATGAAGGAGAATCTGCTCCTCCCAATGGCCCTGATGTTCAAGGCCTCTGTTTTGAACACTCATTCCTTGGCAGGTTGCAACTTTGCAAGGTGATTTTAGCAAGTGCATGGGCACAGCATTTAATAACACGGAGTCCCAAGTTGAGGGGGGCATGGCTATTCCAAAATACATGCAGCAGAAACCAAAAGGACAAATAGACAAATCCACAATTATAGTTGAAGACCTCAGCATTGTCCTCTCTAAGCTGTTGAAAGAATAAAAAGACAGAAAATCAGTAGGGATATAAAAGCCCTGGACAATCCTATCAACTTGACCTAAGTGGCATTTTAGAACATTCCACCCAACAGCAGAATACACATTTTTCTCAAGTGCACATTGAACATTCACCAAAGTAGACCTTCCTCTGGACAATAAAACAAATCCTAACAGACTGAAGAGAAATGACATCAGACAAAGTGTTCTCTGATCATAATGTAATAAATTTGGAAATCACTAACAGAAAGGTATCTGAAAATTCCCAAAGATTTGAAAGTTAAACATACTTCTAAATAACCTATGGATCCAAGTGGTAATCTCAAGGGAAAGTAGAAAATATTTTGAACTGACTAAAAATAAAAACACAACATATCAAGGTTTATAAAATGCAAATAAAGCAGTACCGAGAGGGAATTTTATAACATCGAGTGCTTACGTTAGAAAATAAAAAATGGTTTCAAATGAATTACCCAAGTTTCTACTTTAAGAAACCAGGAAAAGAGTGGCAAATGTAATCAGAAGGAGTGAAGTGATAAAGACAAGAACAGAAATCAATGGACTTAAAATTAGGAAAACGAGAAAGAAAATTAATGAAACAAAAAAGCTGGCTATTTGGAAAGATGAACAAAATTGATAAACCTCCAGCTAGACTGACCATGGCAGAAAAGGAGAAGACAGAATTAACAGTGTTAGGAAGGAAGGAATTGCTATAGACTCTCCAGACATAACAAAGATAATAAAGGAATATCACAAACAACTTTATTCCCTAGAATTTGCAGCTGAGATGAAATGAGCAGTTGCCTGAAAGACATGAACTACCAAAGCTGGCTCAGGCAAGAAGACTCAGCCATAAAAAAGAATGACATCTTTCCATTTGCGACAGCATGGATGGATCTAGAGAGTGTAATGCTAAGCGAAATAAGTCAGAGAAAGATAAATACCATGTGATTTTACTCATATGTGGGATTTAAGAAACAAAACAAATGAACAAAGCAAAAAAGAGACAAACCAAAACACAAGACTCTTAAATAATTACAGAGAACAAACTGGTGATTACCAGAGGGGAAGTGGGTGGGGGGATGGGTAGAAAAAAAGAAAGAAAAGAAAGAATAGATAACCGGAATAATCCCGTAGTTATCAAAGAAATGAAATTCACAGTTACAACTTTCTAGTAAAGAAAACTCCAGGTCAGGTGCCTTCACTGGTAAATACTACCAATCAAGGAGGAAATACTCTTAATTCTACACAAACTCTTCTAGAAAACAGGAAAGGAGGAAACACTTCCTAATTCATTTTATGAGGCTAGCATTATCTTAATACCAAAGATATTACAAGAAAACTATAGACCAATATTGCTTGTGAACATGAATGAAGAAAGTGCTCAACAAAATATTACCAAATCAACTTTGGCAAAATATAAAAAGGATAATAGATCATGACCAAGTGAGGTTTATCCTGAAATGCAGGGCAGGTTCAACATCAGAAAATCAGCCAATGTAATCCGTCATATCAGCAGATATAGAAAAAGCATATAATCATCTTAATTGATGCAGAAAAAGCACTTGACAAAATTCAACACTCTCTCATGATGAATTCTCAGCAAACTGGTAACGGAAAGAAATAAAGGCTTTTACCAAAAACTTATAGCTAACATCATGCTTCATGGCAAAACACTCAATGTAATTCCCCTAAATTGGGAGCGAGGCAAAGATACCTATTCTCACCACTCCTATTCAGCATCATACTGGAGGTCCCAGACAGTGTAATATGGCAGGAAAATAAAAACAGAGACAGATTAGAGAGGGAGAAATAAAATTGTCTCTATTTGCAGATGGCATGATTATCTACACACAAAACATAAGGGAATCTACAAACTACCAGAACTGATCATAAGTGAGTTTAGCAAGGTTGCAGGATACAAGGTCAATATACAAAACTCAACTGCATGTTTCTGTACTAGCAATGAACAATAAGAAACCAAAATTTCAGAAACAGTACAATTTACAATAGTACCAAAAATCAAAACAAACCAAAAAACCATGAAAAACTTTGGTATAAATCCAACATCTGTGCAAGATCTATATGCTGAAAACTACAAACAATGATGAAAGATATCAAAGACTTAACTAAATGGAGAGATATACTGTGTTCATTGACTGAAAGCCTACATTGTTAAAATGCTAAATTCTTTTCAAAAGGATCTATAAATGTATATCCCTGCAAAGTCTCAGTAACATTTTCCTGTACAAATCAACAAGCGTATTTGACAGTTTATAGGGAAAGGCAAAAGATCTCGGATAACCAAAACAATTCAGGAGAAGAAGAACAGTGTTGGAGGACTCACATTTTCTGTTTCAATGCTTACTCCAAAGTTATAGTAATCAAGGCAGCCTGGTACTGATGAAAGGCTGGATCAGTGGAACAGAATGGAGTCCAGAAATAGATCCCCACATGTGTGACCGATTTGTTTTCGGCACAGCTGCAAGGGGAATTCAATGGACAAAGGATAGTTCTTTCAATCAGGGGCACCGGAACAATTGGTCATCCACAGTGAAAAAATGAACCTAGATCCACACCTTTCAAATTTGACTCAACATGGATCACAGACTTAATTGCAAAGCATAAAATTATAAGACTTCTAGAAATAGACCTAGGAAAATATCCTGTGACCTTGAGTTATGCAGAGATCATCCATGCCACTAACAGAATGATTCATCAAAGAGAGGATAAATTAGATTTCATGAAAACTTGTAAAAAATCTGCTCTTTTGAAAACACTGTTAAGAGAACGAAAAGGCAAGCCACGGATCATGAGAAAATACCTGCAAAACTTATCAAGATCAAGAGTCCCTAAATAACTCTCCAACAACCCAATTTAAAAAAAAAGGTAAAAGATCTGACCATTTTAGCAAAGAAGATATGCAGATGACAAAGAAGCCCATGGGAGGATTTTCAAAATCACTAGTTACTAGTGAAATGCAAATCAAATTAAAACCACCACGAGATATCACCACATACCAACTAGGATGGTTAAAAACAAAACAGTGCAAACCCTGACAAAACCGAGTGATGGTGAGGCTGTGGAGAAACTGGAAGGCTCATCCCCGGCTGGTAGGAGGACGGAACGGTGCATCCACTTTGAGAAATAGTTTGGCAGTTTCTTGTGATGTTAGACATACATCTCCCTTAGGACTCTGAATTCTCACCTCGAGAGAAATGGAAATGCATGTTTGTGCACCACTGTTGATGATGGCTTCATTCGTTATCTTCCCGAACTGCGAACAGCTCGCACGTCCTTGAGCTGGTGTACGGATAAGCAAATGGCAGAGTATCGTACGATGGAATTTGACTCACAAATAAAAAGAAAGGAGCAAGTGATCCACACAAGAGCAGGGTTGACTCTCAGAGGCATTCTGTGCAATAAGAGAAGGCAGACCCAAATACTTAGTGTATGATTCTTTCTCTGTGACACGCTGGTAGTGACAACCGGGGACATAAAGAAATCAGTAGTTGCCGGGGGTGGGGAGTAGGGTATGGCTGGCTCCAAAGCCAGATGGGGTGACAGACCTGCTCTGAGTCTTGACCGTGGTGATGGTTACACGACCACGCATTTGTCAAAACTCATAGAATTGTATACAAAGGGGGAATTACTCTGTAGGTAAGTTATATCTCAAAAAAAAAAAAAAAAAGTAAGACAAAGGAAAAAAAAGGCATTTTTGGAAAATGGCACTAAGAAGGATTCTGGTATCCATTTCACTTAAATAAAAAGTGTAATTAGTAAACTAATTTGCATTTGGACTCCATTTGAAGGCCCCACCTTCCCATGACAGATTTCTGGTGTTTCATGGAATTTTTTTTAAAACAAAACATTTGAAAAGTATAAGCAAATATCTGTCTGTACACATCCAGCCCTCCACGCTGAGATCGTCCCACCTGTCGAAATAAGAGGGAGGAATAATTTCTTTTAAAGATTTTATTTATTTGAGAGAGAGAGAAAGAGAGAGCACAAGCCAGGGGAGAGGGGAGGGGGCAGAGGGAGAAGCAGACTCCCTGATGAGCAGGGAGCCCAATGCAGGGCTCGATCCCAGGACCCCGAGATCATGACCTGAGCTGAAGGCAGACGCTTAACCGACTGAGCCACCCAGGTGTCCCCTCAAAGGTAGGAGTTTTTAAGAAGACCCAGCTGTTCTTATTCGGAAATGGGTCTGGATGACTCAAAGTGGAACATTGCCCCCGACACAGGTCAAAACAGCTTGCCAGGTCAGACAAATGCATTTTCCAGCGGTCAATCCGTCTTGTGCGTGCTCTGCGTGATACATGTCCTGTCAGCCGGGAGGGGTCACTCCTGTGTCCCTCCCCTTCCCATGGGCTATGCTCTGTCACCGTAAAAAGGCTGTCACATTCGCTCCCCGGTCACCTGAGTGTGTGATCTCAGTGCTAAAGCGCGGAGGAGGTCTGGCAAATTCCGCAACACGGGTCACGTGTCACTCCCAGAGCTCTGCCTTCTTCCATTCCTTCTGGAACAAAAACCAGTTGGCAGGTCATCAGAGAGATGCTGAGTCGCTCTCTTTGGGTAGAACCACCTAGAATGAGATGTTTAGGGCCTGGCGACTGAATACACCTTCAGTTTTCCCAACATTTGTGAAAACAGGGAAGAGACCAGCTTGGGGAATAGGTGCCCTCTGCCCCTCTCCCATACTCCCAGGGCTGGCTTTGCACCAAACCTGGCCATGGAAAATGCTGATTCTCGTGTGCCACTCCCCCAAGAGCCTCATTCTGTGGGCCTGCAGGGGTCCGGTCTGGGAGTCTGTATTTTTCACAAGCTCCCTAGATCATCCCAACACCCGGAGATTCCTGAACCACGGTTGTTGAGGGCCTTGGGGTCACTGGAAATTCCCCCAAGGTTGATGGGATCAGATGACTGTCAGGTATGTTGTATGGCCAGACACACGCGGAGCCATGATTCAGGAGGAGCCCTGCTCGCCAAGGCAGATGGAATGACCAGGTGACCGGCACAGTGACAAGCACATATCCAAATGCCAGGGGACGCTGCTCTGAGCAGGACCCAGGCACTTGGTACAGGCAGCCGCCAGAGCAGGAAGCACCCCCAGAGGACTGGGGTGTCCCTGGAAGACCATGTGGGCGTGCCACCCCCCCCTCCTGCTGCAGGCGGGGACAGGGGCTCCAGCAGCGTCCTCCCCGACCTGCCGACTCCACCCCATTCTCCCAGCTCCTCTGCAAACGGCAAATGCACTAGGCTGCAACCTGGCGGCTCGTGCATAACAGGGCTCTTCTCAGTTTCCTAAAAAATTACTTGCCTTGAGATTTGGCTCTTCTGAGGGATTGGATGTTCAGTAGTCAGATGGAACATGGATCATTCGTATGGGATTGTGTATCTGCATTTTTGGGGTCATGTTCTAAATTCCAGGCTGACAAAGTCAAAAAAAGATCGAGGTCAGCCATTGTGACCCCTTTCTAGGGGAAGTCATGGGGGGCTGACCCTGTGGTCTCCAGGGTTCGTCCTGGGGTAAGTGTTCCAGGGGTCTCACTGCCAAGTGGGACACATCCATCCGTGAAGTCTAATTTTCTCCACCTCCTCCCAAAGGGTCCTACTTTCAAATACTAGCTCTTTAAAGTTAGAACTAGCATCAGAACTCTGGGCCGGTTTAATGACGCTCCATGGCTGGAACACAGCAAAGGTGTTTACTCCTGGATTTCCTTTAAAATCAATTTTTGAACTCCTAGGGGCAGCTGTATTTAAATCCTTCTATACCAGCAGCAAACCCGGGCATGCCTCTGTAATGAAACTTTTTTTTTTTCCTGCTCAAGACAAATTATTTAACTGACAACATGGCTGCTTTTATTGAATAGAAAAATCCTAGAATCTCTTTAAAAATTATTTTGTCAGTATTCCCATATAATTTCAATGCTGCATGCACCTTACTCTCATTTTTTTTAGGGGGAAAAGAAGTTCTCAGGCTTTGAAATACTCGCTGAGCTTCTCCCCACAAACAAGTGCGTGTTTCCAGTTTCCAGGTGGCCATTAAGGAACAGGGCTGCCTTGGGAAAACACAGCCTTTTCTACCAATATAGTGACTGATACTGATTGACTTAAAGTAATTCATTGTCTAGCATGATCTTTTCTGTTATCATTTGACCGATTCTGATAGTTCAGGCCTCAGGATGTAATTATAGTAACTATCAGGATGAGTCTTTTAATCAGCGACCTTTGGACTCATATACAAACTGTCATATTTCATTAGCAGGAAGTGACAGCAACATGCTGTTTCAGCTCCTTGCTTGCTCCTATGGGGAATATTGCACCACGAGAGCTATTTGCAGCCTTCCTATATGGTCTCCTGTGGCTGGCTTCCAGCCATGGTGGCTCAGTTAAGAGGGTTTTTTTTGTTTTGCTTTGTTTTGTTTTCCCGAATTTTTGGTCCCTGTGAGCACAGTTGAGTGTCCCGTGCAGGGCTCTCTGCAAATGCACAGAAGAATCAGCATGTGCGTCTTTGGAAATCCTAAACTGTGCATGCTTGTAATACAAGGATTTATTGAAACAAAGCTCCTAATCATAGCCGTGCCTTGGAAATTATACAGAAGTTACTAAAGTAGCATCATAAACTAGGCTGCCACTTAAAATCCTTGTTTTGTCTGATACACTCAATTAAAAATCAACTGCCATAAGGAGATGGGGTCATGTGGAAACTTTTAGTTGATCATTTGAGGCTTTGACTGGACGTGTTTAATAGCGCTGCCCATTAACGCTAGATTGTCATAGAGACCACGTTCACGGGGGCTGTTCGGTAAGCTTCTCAATAGTTATCAAAAGGAGTTAACATTTCTAAAGGAAACAACATCTGGAAAAGGAGAGTTTCTTGCCATTTTCAAAAGGTGGGCACTTTGTAATATGAACTGCTCCCCGCTCCCCAAGCCTTTCACTGACTGACCTCGAACAATAAACAGCATCCGTCAGGCCTTTATACAGTAACGCTGTTGTCAAACAATGTTGTAATCTAAACACCCTTCCCCCAAAACAGAGACGTTAAATTGTGCAAGAGGTGTACATTCCAGAACAGTTTCCTGCTGGATCTCAAAACCGTTGTAAAGCGTTCTAAAACGCAGAGCCGAGCAAAGAGTCCTCCCGCGGGTTTTGCAAAGGCCCCTTTCTTAGCCACCTCGAGGGCAAGAAATCCTCCTGCTCCTCTTGCAGACAGACCTGCTTTTGGTTCATCTTTCTGTACCGTACAAAATCGATCCAACTAACCGCCGAGACTTTGTTATAATGGAAAAGAAAGAAATGCCTGCCCTCTTGTGGGTACGATTGTTCTTGCTCCTGTCACGGAAATCCAATGCACTCATCGTGCACTTGAGGACCAAATGAGCTTCTCCTTTTGCCCGGGTGTCGGTCTGGGGGGAGTCTGGCCACATAGCTGAATCAAAGCTGAGCAGGCGCGTTTAGCCCTATGGAATACCTCATCCAGGCAAAACACTGCAAATGACCTATAAGGTCTCGTTGAAGTGTTTGCGATGGTGTTCAGATACAAACTGGGCTTGCTTTTTTGACCATGTTTCTTTTTAAGTTAAAAAAATTTAATTGTAATAACATACACAGTGAAAAATGTACTCTTTTAACCACTTCTATGTATGCAGTCCAGTAGTGTTGAGCGCCTAACATTGTTTTGCGAGTGGTTCCAGAGCTCTGTCTTGTAAAACCGCAGCTCTATCCCCATTAAACACTGACTCCCATTCCCTCCCACCAGGCCCCCGGTAACCACCATGCTTCTTTCTGTCGCTATGAATTAGATGATTCTAACTACTACATGTAAGTGGAAATATATGGTATTTGCCCTTTGGGTCTGGCTTACCTCACTGAGCATCATGTCCTTAAGGTTCATCCCTGTTGTAGCCTGGGCCAGAGTTTCCTTCAAGGCTGAATTATGTTCTACCGTATGGAGAGCGCACATTTTATTTATCTACTCATCCACCGATGGACATTTGGGTTGCTTCCACCTTTTGGCTATTGTGAATAACACTGCTGCTCCCCTGGGTGTACGAGTCTCCCTCTGAGAACCTGCTTTCAGTTCTTATGGGTATATAACCGGATTGCTGGATCATACGGTAATTCGATTCTTAATTTTTTGATGGACCCCACTGTTCTCCACAGTGGCCGCACCATTTTCCAGTCCTATCCACAGTGCACAAGGCTCCAATTTCTCCACATCCTTACCAGGCAAAGGGGACATTTTTTAGAACCATCATTCACAGAAAGCAAAGATAGCAATTTAAGCCATTTCATTTTATTGAGTTATGCAGAACAGCTTTAAACAACAAATAAGAAGGTGTTACAAAAAGTCAAAGTGTCACAATAGCATACAATAGAGAATTTAAGCCTCATCATGTGAACTCAATTAATTTGCTCTGATGAAAAGAATATAATGCCCTTCCAGCTGGAGAGTGCCCCTACGTGTTCACTTTATACAGGGCTTTTGGGCTTTGAAGATCAGCAGATCAGCATTTTAAGAATTTGAGTTTAGTTAACCGGGTGTGTGTGGCGGGGGGGGGGGGGGTCCTTACACAATGCACCTGTGTAGCAAATCATCGTGATGCACGCTTTTAATATCTCACAACTTCATTTGCCAATTATATCTCAGTAAAGGCGAAAAAACCGAATTTGGGACCTATGGATGATTTTAAACTAGGGGGAGAAAAGTTCAGAGCAAACACAGCTGCTAAGCTAAGAAGAAAAGTATGAAAAATATATCATTATAAAGATGGGTACTAGTTAATTTTAAGTACTAAAGGGGCATTTCACATGTTGCTCGAAGCTGAGAAAAGTCTCTTCAACTGGCAAAGGAGAAATACTCACCAATTACAGGGCATGACATGCGAAGTACAATTTCTTCACAAATAACATATTTCATTATCAGTACACATTTCATTACGTTTCTCCTCACTCTGCCACTTATTTAAAAAAGTATCAACAAAGTAGTTTTTGCAAAACAAAAGGGTGATGAACTGTATCCTAGTAGGTGACAATGGACTGTCACCAGGGAAATTTCATACCTGCCAGAAAACATAATTTAGGAAGAATACAAACTCTAAAAGTGAACCTTGCTCGTAGACCAGAGTAAAATAATTATGCATGACCGTCTAGTCTAATCTAGAGGTCTCCATCTTCTACTCAGCTTTTTTTCCCCCACAATATCAAGATCTTTTTTGTTGAATTTAGAACTAATTAAAAGTATTATGGTAGCTTTCAATTTTATGGAAAATTCATTTGTATTAAAAAAGGATATATAAAATTAGGTTTTCAGGTTTAAAAAATCATATTAGAAATATAAAGGGTGTGTACAATTTAACATAAAGGATCCCAGCTTTGGCTGTTGGCTGAAGCATTAAGTAGTCTGTACTTACAGCTGAGATAACTGGTGTCCCCTCCCCAATCACTGCCCATTCATTGCAGGCCACCCTGCCAATATCAGGTGAATGAATTCATAGGTTTGAGGTTTTATCCTCCCAATTCAAGATCTTGGCCTTTTATAAAATACTTGCCATGCTTTTTGAACCATCCAGTGGAAAAAAAAAAATAGGCAAACAATTCCTAGCACTAACCCCAAACTTTGGAAAAATCGAGACCCTCCACTGTCAATGAACTTAGTTGTTTCAAAGAAGACGCTACAAACTTCTAAGTTGAAGAGTTAACCGCTGCAAACAGGAACTCTGAATCTCTGTCGCTTAGCCATCACAGGTCACTTCTTCAGCCGCGACGCCTCTGTAGGGGACAGGAACCACCTCTCCCTGGCACTGCTCCAGTCTCACGGCGGGAACCTCCTTAGCGGCAGCTTCTTGGGGAAAAGACACAGGATTTGGGCAAATTTAAAATAAAGTCAAGAAAACAGTGCACGTACCTTTTGGAAATAATCCCTTGATGTTTTAACATAGCAAACATTCTAGAAAATGATTTTTTTCCATTTATAAGACACTCGTGTAAGTATTTCCGATGGCACCTATGTGCTTCAGGGGGTTCTGAACCTTGGTCCCCTAAGCTTTTAGGGCCGGATGATTCTCCGCTGGGGGGCTGTCCTGTGCGTTGTACAGTATTTGGAGCATCCCCTGGTCTCTACCCACCGGAGGCCAGAAGAATGCCACTCCTCACTTGTGACACCAAACATGTCTCCAGGCACTGCCATATGTTTGCTGGGAAGCAGGCCCGCCCCTGGCCGAGAACCCATGCTCTACACCGAACGCAGGCCCTGCACAACTCGACAGTGGCTGAGCCGCTCACCTGTCTTGTTTTGGAGCTCAGGGAATGACGTCCCCAGAATGACAAAACCAGCTGCTCACAGGGCATTTGTCCCTATTGCCAGGGAGCCCATGCAGAGTCGGTCTGGGGTCACGCATTGCGCTGGGCACCCACTGTGAGCCACGCCCAGATCCATAACCATCCCTGCCCACCCTCCAGCCTTCAGAGCGCTGGGTGCACAGGGAAGGGGTTCCGGTGGTGGACAGTGGGGACAGAGGGGAGAGGCGCTGAGATGGGGTCCCGGACATCTTGGGGAGACAGGGTGGACCCGGTCCCACGCCTGTGGCCTTGAGAAGTGGGCGAGGGCGCTGCCAGTGGGTCGTGGCTTCAAACACCAGCGCCGATCAGGAGAGAACGAGGCTGGGGGTGGGAGGGACAGCAGAGAGGTGGCGAGACTTCAGTTTTAAATGGACTGACTGGGAGACCGCTGAGAGGGGACGCTCGCCGGGCAGTGGAATAGTCGCTCCCAGCCCGTGGAGGCTGCACGGGGGCTGCACAGATCACCAGGGACCTGCCGCGGCAGAGGGTGAGGGTCGTGCATGCAGGTGTGGGGTGGGCGCAGGTGCGCAAGTGATACAAGTGTGGAGGGGGTGCCGCCGTGGACGCAAGGCGAGGTGAGAGCGGCTGTGGGTAGGAGGAGAGGAGGAGGGGAGGCGCTGGGGGAACGAGGGAAAACGCCAGTAGGGTGGATGCATGTGGGGCAAGCAGGAGGGGACAGGGTCAAGAGGGTGACCAGTCAGTGGTGCCACGGCTGCCGAGGAGGGACAGGCCAGTGGGACGTGCTGACGGGGAGCCTCCAGGCACCTCAGTGGGGTGACGGGGCAGAAGGCAGATGCAGGGGCCCAGGCGGGGCAGGAGTGAGCCCGCCGGGAACGCGATGGGAGTTTCTGGACCAGGGAGGGTGGGCGTCATGCGGGGGTTCGTTTTTTCTTATGACACCTGGGTGTGTTTAAGGCTGGCAGGCGGGAGCAGGCCGGGTGCGAGCGACAGGCCAGCAGGAGATGGAGGGGAAATGCGGAGGTAGGAACAGGGAGGCAGGTGCCAGGCGGAGTCACCACGGGGCCTCAGACCTCAGACGGGGGCGGGGGGGCGGCGGTGGGACTCCTCCGTAAAACCATGAAAAATGGTGTTTTACACTGTCAGTGTAAAGACCAGTCTGGTCCAGGCTGGCTCCGTCGTTTTTATATCCGTATTGTGATGTTCATTTCTCTTCTGAGTTTACCCCGCAAGCGCAGTGGGCCGACCTGTGCCTGCAGACGGAGAAGCCGGGGAGCTGGGGGAGGATGGCTAGAACACCAGTCCGAACTCCTGTCCGAACTCCAGCCCGGGGTGGGAAGATGCGGGCATGTGGAAGGAGGTCTGAACAGCTCGTAGTGCCCCGCTCAGAAGATCTCCAGGCCCACCACCCACTTCCCAAACAGGGGGACTGTTTAGTACAAGTATATCTCAAGTAGCAGGTGGGATATACTCACCCTAAACAAGTACTTGTTGTTTATCTGAAATTCAAAGTCAGCCGGGCATCCCCTATTTTATCTGGCAGCTCTGAAGGAAGGAAAAGCCTGGCCGCTATCCAAGGGAACATTCACTAGTCAAGGATTGGGGCTGGGATCAAAATATAGGGGATTTAAGAATGAGGATGTCATGCAAACGTTTTCCGTCTGTTTACGCGATAAGGTCGTGTGGTTTCCAGCCATGCTTTTCAGTTCTAAGATTCTCATAGGACAGGAATGGACAATGTAACAGAACATGTCCGGAAGAGTCAGGTCTGTCCCCTCATGGAGCAGAACCTTTCACAGGGCAGACCAGACACAGGTCCTTTTTGCTCTAACCTGGGAACCCATGTCTGCCCCCCTGAGGCCAACGGTAAAGACTCTGATGCCCACAGTGGCCCCAAAAGAGAGAGGTCCCCATCCTAACCCCCCCAAACCTGTGACTGTAACCTTATGTGGAACAAGGATCTCTGAAGATATAATTAGGTTAAGGGTCTCAAGATGAGATCATCCTGGATTTTCCAGGTACTACGTCCAGGGACAAGTGTCCTTGGAAAGGAGAGGAGAGACAGACAGGGAGGAAGGCTGGAGTGATGTGTCCACAAGCCAAGAGACGCCTGGAGAGACCAGCAGCTGGAAGAGGCAGGCAGGCATCTCCCCAGAAACTTCACAGGGAGCACAAGCTCTTTTGACACCTTGAGTTAGGACTTCTGGGCCCCAGAGCTAAGAGAGGGTAAGCCTGCGTTGTTCTAAAGCCACTCAGTTTGTGGTCACTGCTGCAGCAGCCCCAGGACATTTACACGGCACCTACCAGGTGCAGGAGACAGCCCGCCAGCTTCAAGAGGGGGCAGCCTTTCGCCTGGGCAGCCTGGCCCGCCAGGAGCCCGTGTGACGGGGGTGTGTGGATGCCACCGGGGGAGGGGGGGGCCTCTGCAGCTCTGACAGGTGCAGAAGCCATCAAGCCCACTGCGCCAGGGACACACCCGGGGCAAAACGAAGCTCAAAATCTGCCCAAGGTGGCAGGGGGCGGCCACAGAGCGGGGCCAGGGACACACCAGTGCATCCCCTGCATGGTAACACTCAGCACCCAGGACGTGATCCCAAGAAAATCACTCGCAGATTAGAACCCCGTTCGTTGAAAAAGAGTTACCGTCTTCCTGGACTGCCTCTTTTGGGATGGCTGGCTTTCTCTTGGTTCTTCTCGCTTTCCCCAAGGCAGCTGGCTTTTCTGGCCCCGAGCCACACTTCGCCGAGTGTCTCTGCATGTTACTCTGTTGGAGAAATGACACGGGGCGCATGGAGAGTCAGCAGCCCCGATGGAATGCCATTTAGAATCCCACGGGTAAAGACCCAGGCGCTGGAAAGTGGGGAAACGTGTGCCTGGTATATTCTTTCTTTCTTTAAAAGATATTTATCTATTTTAGATTGAGAGAGAGAGCGCACTCAAGTGGGGAGAGGTGCAGAGAGAGAGGAACAAGCAGACTCTGAGCTGAGCACAGAGCCCACCATGGGACTCGATCCCATGACCCTGAGATCATGACCTGAGCCAAAATCAAGAGTGGGAAGCTTAACCGACTGAGCCACCCAGGCGCCCGATGCCTGGTATGTTCTTGTACAAAAAAGGTGGCTTTTTAAAAAAAGGGACCCCTTTGTTGTGTTTAGGTCTAGCCAAAAATGAGCTTATTTTAAATATATATATTTTTTATTTACATACATATAAATTTATATAATTATTTTATTATATTTATTAAATATATAAATTTATAGTAAATTTATATATAAACTTAGTAAATTTATTATAAATTTATATATAAGTATATAAATATTTATTTTTGAGTAAATATAAATAAATAAAATAAAATAAATATAAAAATATATTTTTTTATCATAGAAGTCAATGAGAAGACAATATCTATTCTTCTAGAATGCGTCTACTCTCCAAAGTGAGGCTTGATGTTGAACCAGAGATTCAATAGACTGTCAATTTTAAGAAAATCAATCATACACTGTATGAATTTCACTGCCCTGCCAACCTCTCTCCCGACCTACCATGCATGGAGTTAGGGAACGTATACACAACACTCAAAATTAAGAGGGAAGTCACAGATTTCCTGGTCAAGACGATTAACGATGCATTCTTACATAGGAACACTTAGGATGACTTAAGTTAGGAATCTTCCACTGTTTGGGAAGTTCATATGGAAAGTAAGATCCTGGTGACGTGTCAGTCAATTTGCTGATGATATAAAATCTCCCACCTAATTTCTACTTTGGCTTTAGCATGGTGCTCCGCTGGACTGTCCTGGTTTTTATGGGTAGAAGGGGAAGGATTCATGTGTAAGTGGAGGGGGGATGTTACGGGTTACTGAAACTTCTTCCATTTTGGGTTGGCAAACGATGGTCCATGGGTCAAATCCAGTCGGCCAACTGTTTTTGAAAAACAAGTTTTCTGGGGGCGCCTGGGTGGCTCAGTGTGTTAAGCGTCTGCTTTTGGCTCGGGTCATGATCCCGGGGTCCTGGGATGGAGCCCCTTGTCAGGCTCCCTGCTCGGTTGGGAGCCTGCTTCTCCTTCTCCCTCTACCACTCTCCCTGCTTGTGCTCTCTCACTCACTCTCACGCTCTCAAATAAATAAATAATATATATATATAAAGTTTTCTGGAACACTGCCACGTCTGTTTGTTTATGAATTGTCCATCTATGGATGCTTTTGTGTTACAACACTAGTTGGGCCAGAAACTGGTCTGCAAAGCTGAAAATATTACTACCTGGCCCTATACAGAAGAAAGTTTGCTGATCCCTGATGTATATGATGATCATGCACAAACGGAGCCTTTTGGGGCCAAGGATTCTTTTGAGGATATGATGATCGCAATGGCCTCTTCCCCAGCAAAGCGCATACTCGTGCACACATACAATCTCCCTCCAAATTCATGAAGCTCATGGCTAACGACTCTGGACATCGGCTTTGGATTAATAAACAACCCAAAACACAACCAGCCTTTAAAAAGTAAGTGCGCTAAGATTTTAAGTAAACCAATATGACATTTAGATTATTTAGGACTCAGGGGGCAGAGCGGTATGACAGACATATGCACCAGAGGACTGTTTCTCAAGAGAGGAAGGACCCAGCATTTGGAATCCAGAGCAGGGGTCCTCACTGGGGAGGAAAGGTGCTCACAGCCCTATGACATTCTGGTGTGGAAACCACCGCATGTTAAAGAATGAGAGTTTGTGAACGATGTACTTTCTAAAAATTAAATTGGGTTCAAGTACCCAGATATGCACATATTTCTTTATCTTTAAAGAGTTCATATTTTAGGGCAGTTTTAGGTTCAGAGCATAATTGAGAGGGAGACAGAATTTCCCTTACGCCCCTTGCCCCCCGCACACGCACAGCCTCCCCGCATTATCTGAATCCTCATACCAGAACGGGGGATGCTTCTGTTACAATCAATGAACCTACATGGACACATCACAATCACCCAAAGCCCGTGGTTTACACTGAGGTTCACTCTTGGTGGTGTTTGTTCTGTGGGTGTGGACAAATGTATAATGACCATATCCACTATTCTAGTATCACACAGACTAGTTTCGCTGCCCTAAAACTCCTCCGTGCTGCACCCGTTCATCCCTCCTCCCCAACCCCTGGAAACCACCCATCTTGTTACTGTGTCCATAGTTCTGCCTTTTCCAGAATGCCCCATGGTTGGAATTGTACAGTGTGTACCCTTTTCAGATTGGCTTCTTTCACTTAGTAATATGCATTTAGGGTTCTTTCATGTCTTCATGGCTTGATGGCTCATTTCTTTGTAGGCCTGAACACTACTCCATTATCTCGATGGACCTGTTTATCCATCACCTACTGAAGGACATCTTGGTTGCTTCCAAGTTTTGGCGATTATGAATAAAGCGGCTATAAACATCCGGGTGCAAGTTTTTGTGTGGACGTAAGTTTTCTACTTCTTTGGGTGAACAGGAGTGTGAGTGCTGGATTGTATGGTAAGAGTATGTTTAGTTTTATAAGAAACCACCAAACTGTCTTCCAATGTGGCTGCACCATTTTGCGTGCCGCCCAGCAACGCCCAAGCGCTCGATCTGCTCCACGTCCTGGCCAGTGTCTGATATTCTCAGCGTTCTGGATTTTGGCCATTTTTGATAGGTGTGTGGTGGTGTCTTATTTGCATTTCCCTGATGACGTACGACGTGTAGCATCTCTTCCTGTGTTTACTTGCCACCCGTACATGTTCTTTGGTGAGGGGTCTGTAAAAATCCTTGGCCCATTTTTTAAATCAGGTTTTCTGTTTTCTTAGGGTTGTGTTTTAAGAGTTCTTTGTGTATTCTGGATGACCATCCTCTATCCGATGTGACTTCTGCGTATCTTTTCCCCCTGTCTGTAGCTTGTCTTCTCAAGTCAGAGGTCGTGCATTTTAGTGAAGGCCAGCTTACGGATGATTTCTGTCATGGATGGCACCTTTAGTGTTGTCCCTGAAAAGTCCCTGCCAAACCCTAACAAGATTTTCTCTTGTTATCTTCACGGGTTTTATAGTTTTGCATTTTACCTTTAGGTCTGTGATCCATTTTGAATCAATTTTAGTGAAGGGTGTCAGGTCTCTTTCTAGATTTTTCATTTTCGCTGAGCACAGAATCCCACGACCCTGAGATCATGACCTGAGCCAAAATCAAGAGCCAGCCACTCAACCGACTGAGCCACCCAGGCGCCCCTAATGTGCGGAGACTCTGATAGGAATTGCACTGAACCTATAGATCAAGTTGTAAAGGACTGACATCTTGACATTGTTTTCTTATCCATAAACATGGACTAATTTTCTCCATTTATATAGTTTTTCTTTGATTTCATTCATCAGAGCATTTTTCGTTTCCATTGTAGCAATTCTTTGTGGTTCCTTCTTAGGATTTCCATCTCTCTGCTCGTGTTGCTCACCTGGTCTTGCATGCTGTCTACTTTATCCACTAGCACCCTTAGTGTGGGAATCAGGGCTGTTTTAAATTCCTGATGATTCCAACATCCCTGCCATGCCTGCTTTTGCTGTTCTGTCTCTCCAAACTGTGATTTTACCTTTTGGGATGACTTATTAAGTTTTCCTCATAGCTGGACTTGACGCCCCGGGGAAAAGGAGCTGCTGGAAACAGGGCTTTGGGAATGCGGAGGGGAGGTGTGGGGAGGGGGCGTGTTCTGTAGCCTGTGACCAGGTCTCACTGTGTCCGTGAGTCATGCCTCTGGACTGTGAACCTCGCAAGTGTTTCTCGGTTTTATTTTCCACCTCAGGTGCGACCGGAGGGCTGTTGCGGGCTGGAGTCGGGTGTCTCCCTTCCACCGGGTCACTTAGTTCTGATGATACCCCAGCAGGTTAGGCTCTGGTGAACTAGTTTCCCCAGAGGGAGACCTTGTTAAGGAGAACAGAAGGTTCTGGGGTATTTCAGATCGCTTCCTCCCCTTTCCCCGGCTGGAGGGAAGCAGAAGCGGATTCTTTTTCTGACATTCACTGTGGGAACCTGGTTGGGCTCCTGGTGGTAAAACCCCCAGTACAGTGGGGGCCTCTGGGACTGGGACTGTAGTTTCTCTCGGACTTGTCCACCTGAGCCTCCAGCGAGTCTTCAATTACCATTCAGGTTTTCCTGCCCCGGCGCTGGTTCCCCGTGGAGGCCTCTGCCCGCAAGTCTCTGCTCTGGAACCCGTGACTCAGTGTTCACCTGTCCGTCTCCATTCTTCGGGGCAGTGGTTGGCCCTGTGTGCTCCCCTCTCCCTACAGATCCTAGAAGAGCTGATTTTTCAATCTATTCAGGTGTTTACTTGTTGTTAGCACAGAGTGGCAACTTCCAAGTGGAACCGGAAATGGGTTGTTTAATTTTTTTAACAGCGTTATTGAGATTTCATTCACATACCATAGAATTCTTCCATTTAAATTGTGTAATTCAGTGGCTTATTCCTAATGTTGTAAAACCATCACCACCATCAATTTCAGAACTACATTTCAAAAAGAAACCCTACGCTCTTAGGAGTCACTCTCCGCCTTCCTCTCCCACAGCCCCTGGCAACCACTAAGCTACCTTCTGTCTCTGTGAATATTCTGGACATTTCCTAGAAAGGGAATCATAGAATATATGGCTTCTTTTAAGGTTCACCATGTTGTCACATGTACACATTCCTTTTAATGGCTGTGTAATATTCCACTGCATGGATGTATAATGTTTTATCTGTTCATCGGTTGATGTACATTCAGGTAGTTTCCACTTTTTGGAGCTGTTTATGAATGACGCTGCTATGAATATTCGTGTACAAGTTTCTGTGTGGTCCTTTTGAGTATATGCCTGGGAGTGGGACAGCTGGACTGTGCACTAACTTTACGTTTCACTTTTTGAGAAACAGCCAGACTATCTTCCAAGGTGGTGTCACCATTTTCAGATCCCACCGGTGCTGTGGGAGGGCTCTGATTTTCCCGCATCTTTTGTTATCGGTCTCCTTTGACTGTAGCCACCCTCATGGCTGGCCCTACATGTTCTTGCTATGATTCTGCTTTGCATTTCCTGAGCAACGAACGATGCTAAGCATCTTTTCATGTGTTTATAGGCCATCTGTAGATCTTGTGTGAAGAAATGTCTATTTAGATCCTCTGCCCATTTTTCTTTGGGTATTTGTCTTTTTATCCTTATGCTGTAAGAGGTTTTATACGTAGGTGCACCTTTTACCATACTCTGCTTTACTGCACTTGTAGGCACTGTATTTTTTATAAATGGAAGGTGTGTAGCAATCTGGCATCGAGCAAGTCTACTGATGCTGTTTCTAGAAAGCTCATACTGTATCTCTGCATCACACTTCTGTAATTCTCGCAATATTTCAAACTTTTTCATCATTATTGTATTTGTTATGGTGATCTGTGATCAGTGATGACAACTTGCCGAAAGCTCAAATGATGGTTAGCACTTTTTAGCTATGAAGTATTTTTAAATTATGGTATATACTTTTTAAAAAAGACATAATGCTATTGCACACCTAACAGACTATAGCATAGTGTAACTAACTTTTATATGCACTGGAAAACCAACACATTCCTCTGACTCACTTTATCGTGAGGTACTTTACTGTAGAGCTGAAGCCTACGCTATCCCCAAGGTACGCCTGTATTCTAGAAGCAAGTCCAAATACACTTTCTTGAACGCAAGAAAAGTTTTCAAAACTTCTGATTGTATGTTCTGAGGAATTCTATGAGGCAGACTCATTTCTTTTCTCTGGTTTCTGGTTCTTCACACCAAAGGGCAGGCTCTTTACAATGCTGACAAGGTATGAACGCTGGGTTTGGAGTGTTGTCACTACTTGTATTTGAGAATTTGAACTTAGGAGTATTAACACTCCAGAATTACCCAGAAAACCACAAAGAGAAAAGATAAAGCTTTCTCCTCATAAAGAGTCAACTTCAGATAATTCAAAACTTTTATAAAAGCTAGCCAGGAGCGCATACATTGTCTAGGGGTCTGGCTCATCATCTGTCGTGGTTTTGCAATGACCACAAATTCTTCCACACTCTTCCTTTCGAAAGGAACCCCATCCCCCACCTCTTGAATGTGGGCTGGACCTAGTGATTCATTTTTAATGAGTAGAAATAATGGGCCACTTTTAAAACTAGCTGACAAAGGGCACAGTTGCTCTCTCCCCCTCTCCCCCTTGCTCTGGGTCATGAGGACACTCGAGCAGCCCAATGAAGAGGTCCACGTGGTAAGGAACTGAGGCCTCCTGCCAAAAGCCATGGAAGGGCACCATCTTGGGAGTGGAGCCTCCAGCCCCGCCAGGCCTTGGGTGATGTGGCCCCCAGGGGACAATATCCTGACTGTAACCTCATGAGAGACGCCGAGCCAGACCCATCCATCCAAGCCCCTCCCAAACTCCTGCCCCACAGAGAATGTGCGGTAATAAACGTTTGTTGTTTTTTAAGCTACTAAGTTTTGAGGTGATTTGTTAGATAGCAATAGATAAATAATACACCGCCTAAAAAAAAAATAACATGGAAGACTAAATGTATTTCTTATCAGAGCACCAGCAACACTGCTTTAAGAACGTCTCTGAGATATTTTGAAAATTGTGTCCTCTCTGTGAAATAGCCTAAATCTAATTCACAGGAACAATGTTAAAATGTTACACTTAAAGCAGGAGTCTTTGCAGATTCTGGGGAGTATGAGAATTCCCTAAAACGATTTGTAGGATTTTGTTTGCAAAATTGTCTTTTTTCACGGAAGGGGAGACCGCACTTTCGTAAGATTTTCAAGCTCTGTGGCTCCAAAAAACTAATAACCACTTTCCTAAGGCAGGACAGATACTGCCTTCAGGCCTGACAAGTTTCTATAATTGGGTTTAAACTCCCTGAGTGTGTCAGTGCCCGTGAAACAGAGGAACCTCTTCGAGGAGGACTTACTGTGACTTAAGTAAGCTTACCCAGCGGGAGAAGCCCTTGCCACACTTGGGGCATTCATAAACGGCCGGGATGAAATTGGCATCATGGTACTTCTTGAGGTGCACATTTAGAAGTTGCTTCTGTCGGAAACATTTATCACACGAGAGGCAGGGGAACGGCTTCTCTCCAGTGTGGGTGCGTATGTGAACGGTCATATGACGTTCCTAGGAGGGATGGGGAAGAAGACAAGCAGCTGAGCTACCTATGGGGACTTTTTTAGTCCTTGACGTTATTTATTACATACCTTTCCTCCCTCCCCAACGATGAGCATATGATTAAGATAAGTGAGGGCACAGTCTGGCCATCTAGGAACCAAACTTGTCCACCCTGCTGTGAGGCCACCAGCAAGCTCTGGGCATGCAGTGGAACATTCCTTGTGGAGTGAAACGATAATCACCTGGCCCTCCAAGAGAGCTCAGGGATTTGCAGCCCGACTTCTATAACTATTTGCAATGACCTGAGTTTACAAAGGGCAGATAGAGCCTGGACACAAAAATCTAATGTCAGAGGGGAGCCTGGCTGGCTTGATCGGTTAACAGCTGACTCTTGGTTTTGGCTCAGGTCATGATCTCAGGGTCGTGAGATCTGCTCTCAGTGGGGCATCCACTGCAGAGTCTCTCCTTCTGCCCCTCCCCCTGCTCATGCACTTGAGATCTCTTTTTCGAATAAATAAATAAATCTTAAAAAAATTTTTTAAAAATCTAATGCCAGAGTTTCAAGTCAGTGGCTATTTGGGGCTGGAAGAATATTAAGCCCCTAAATATTTCCCCTCCTGCTTCCTGATAAATATTAGGACAAATCTTACTATCTATTTAAAAGCGTAACAGTGATAATAACTCTTCTTAGCAAAGAAATAACCAGAAATTTTAACTAAGATTTACATCAGTAAATAATTTGGAGAAGCAGGACACAAATATATATAAGGTCAAGCAAAAGTATCCGTTTTATTTAAAACACTAGGATCACGCAGAGGAGACACATGCCCACTTCTATGTTATTGTTCGTAACTGAAAGGACCGTGTTTCTCCAAGGCTCCCTCCTATGGGTACCCTGTTCCCCACCCGCCTCTCCTCTCATCTTCCTTTCCAGACAGCGTGGCCCTGGTGGGACCTTGACTCCCAGGGTGGGACTGAGCGACGCTGTCCTGGGAGGAGGGTGGGTGGAAGGGCATGTGGGGGAGGGTCCTTTTTGTATTCCATTCCATTTCAATCCACTGATCTATCTTATACTTTGAGTGAATCTTTTACCTACATGCACGATTTTGTAAAATAAGCGACTGATTGGTCATCTGGTAAATCTCAGTTTATTGAGCTATGGAGAGCTTCTAACTGTTGACACATTTCATGACACTGTATAAAGAAATGTTTTCTTAAAATCGCTCCAGTCTCGTTAAAAAAGTCTTCAAGTGTTAGCAAGCTGTCAAGCTCACGGTGGTGGAAATGCAAACTTCTAATTGTTTATTTCCTCGTGACAGCTGAAATCGTATCTTTGCCAACACATCTTCCTTGAAGTGACAGACTCACTTTATTTACTTTCAAAAAGGCACAGAGTGTTGCCACATGTCTGAGATGGAAGCAGCAGAGTCTGTCACTCGTTCTGTCAAATGAAAACAACAGCTCAGGAAAGAGTGGCTAGTTGAGCTGGCAACTCGGACAAGGCGCCAGGAGCTTCCGTCCCGATGGCCACTGGGTTTCGGGAGACGGCAGTGGTACCTCGTCACTGCAAGTATTCAGGGTCAAGACTGAACGAAGCTGGTGACTGTCACCACCCCATCGAGAACAGTCTTAAGGAAAACTGCCTTTATCTTTGCAGCCAGCACAGGACTGTGAGGAACACAGCGGAGACCAGTCCTGCTTCGTCGCGTCGCTGCTCAGCTTGGTTCTGACACACCTTCTGACACACGCCACTTTGGTACCATCACCACCCACGTCAACAAAGCGAAAAGGGCAAATACTGTGTTGGCGTTAATTAATTAGTTAATCATCATCTTGATTTACGGCCCTGACTGGTTTCAAGGACGTGCAGGAGTCTGTAAACCATATCTTTTTTTTTTTTTTTTAAGATTTTATTTATCTTAGAGAGGAAAGAGAGAACGAGAAAGCACGCACAGGGAGGGAGGGGCAGAGGGAGAGAGAGAATCCTCAAGCAGACTCCTCACTGAGTGTGGAGACTGACTCGAAGCGCGATCCCACGACCCTGAGATCATGACCTGAGCTGAAGCCAAGAGCTGGATGCTTCACCGACTGCCTCACCCAGGCGCCCCTGTCAACCATACTTTGAAGAACTGTAGCTTTGACGTACTGGCCCCTGGCTGCTCTCTGGTTATTCTGAACACCATCTTTCAAGAAAGCATGACCTTGTTCAGTATTTTCAAAGTGACAGAGGACCCCCTTCTGACCCGCCGTTTTTGCACACCCCGCTGCCTTCCTCTGCCCCCCCAAATCGCCTGAAACCTGGTACCTGCTTGCAGGCATAACTACAGTGTTCACACTTGAACCTCTTCTCGTTCTTATGAGTCTTCTGGTGCTGAATGAGGGCGTAGCGTTCATGGAAGACAGCAGAACAACAGCGACACTTCATCTCTGCGGCCTTGTAAGTATGCAGGTTCCGCAGATGGACACCTAAAATAGCGACAGAACGGGGGGCGCTGAAACCGTATTACTTCTGTTAGCTGCTCTCCCGAGCTCTGTGTCGGGGCTTCTCCATCTCAGCACTACTAGCACCTGGAGCTGGTTTCTTCTTGGGGAAGCCGTCCTGGGCGCTGTAGGAAGTTTAGCAGCATTCCTGGCCTCCTCCCAGTACATACCAGTAGCATCCTTTCCTCCCCGGCTGTGACAACCAGAATGCCTCTAGATATTGCCAACTGCCTCCCAGGGAACGAAATCTTTCCCTGCTGGGTGCTGCTGCTAAGAATGCACTGCGTGCTGACAAGTCCGCTGAATACCCTTTTCACCACAGAGTGAGATGTCATTTAGGCTGGGGCATATCGGACCCAACGTGTTCACTGAACAAAGCACCTCGAGAACCTCATCATGGTGCGGGCGGGTTTTTGGGATAATGTTAAGGTGGTTTCACATTAAAAACATATAACTTCTGTATCTTAACTTAAAAAAAAAGCCCAGATGTTCTGTTGGAAGTCAATGCCCTGGTTTTTTCCTCTGTCGTAACTGACCTAGGACTCGCAGTGAGGTCTGATTGGACACGCTCTAGAATAATTTCTGCTGAACTGCATCTAATGCATGGTGGTTTGTGGTCCTTTGTGGAAAAGGCCAACCTCAACAGACACCTGGAGGAGGTACGCCCTCGATGTGCTGACTCAGTCACTGAGAAGCCTGATCTCTCCAGTGGCGGCAGAAGACTTCACTGGTTCACAAAGCATCTCACCAGGTACGCGGAGTGGGCCGCCTACTGAAATGGGTGTGACCTACATCATTTCGTGTTTCCTTTCTGGGCAACAGGCTTGTGGCTCTTGTACCCTACAAAGTCCCACTGGGTTGTGTTTTGTGGCATGCCAATAACTACCGTAACATTGACAGAATGTTCCAGGTTTTAAAAAAAGAAAAAGTTAAGGCTTCATAAAACATCCTCACTCTTTCAGAAATGTTCTCAAAACCGTGTATCTCATCTCCGGAATTTCTCCGGGCAAATCGGTGACTTATATTTGTGCTAGCATGTTGAGTGTTACATGCTTTGGTAAGAGAAGTAAGATCATGGAAAATGGGAAGCCCAGAAGCCCCAAAACATAGGAGAGAGGCTCATTCACTCATGGTTGCTCCCACTCCTAAACACTGCCTGGTTTTCCCTGTGGGCAGGATAAAACCCAGACTCCTAAATCTGGCATTCAGAGTCGCTCATCGTGCATTCCATTTTTGCTCTGTGATGTTTCTTGCCATTGAGAGGGCATACCGTATCATAGCAAGGATTTCAGACCATAGGCTGGCCTCTTTTACTGAAGTGAGCTCCCTAAGGGGAGGGCTGTTTAAGTTCTTCCTTTTGTAACCTTAGCACCCTGAACTTTTTAGGATCACAGCAAGAGTCTAAGAAAGGTTTGCAAAGTATCACTGATGAGAACATTGAAAGAGTCAGAACCTAACTCCAGGCCACCTCTTGGCACCCTGGCACCTCCCAACTTAGGGGACCGTGGAGCAATTCATGCTGTCTCTCTAAGCCCCTCCATCATCTGTAAAAACAGGCCTGCTATGGAATGAAACAGTATCCGTGGAAGTGCTTTAGGAGCTTAAATACCCGTGACTGCTTAGCAGGTGTACCTGGAACTGAATGGGCTCTAGGCCAGGACTCCAAAAACAAGCCATGAACCCGCACTTCTGCAATCTCGCCACTAGATGGCACCACAGGACCTCTGAAAAAAACCCTCTTGAGCTGGTCCTGCAGACCAAGGGCCTCCCTGTCATCAGGCCCAGCGCTACACGGGTTTCCAGGCTGTGCCCCCCTAAGAGCCAACCGGTACTGTCCTTAAAGGAAGTTCAGTAAGCCAGACACTCACGCAGGTCGCTCTTCCTCGCGATGATGGTGGCACAGTGCGGACACTGGTATTTGGGGACATTCTCGCTGTGCTTCTGTAGGATGTGTATTTTCATGGTGCCGCTCTGGGTGAAGCGTGCGTGGCACACGTGGCATTCGTACGGCTTCTCACCTGTGACACGGACGACGGAAGTGACCCTCTGCACGGTGGCTCCGCCCAGCAAGCCCGGATCCTCTCCAACGCTCCCTGGAGCTGAAAGCCTTTCTTTTATCCCCGAGGCCCCTTTCTCAACCCCTTCCTTGTATATTTAGCCCCACGATTGGAGCCCGATGCCCAAATCAAGCCCAGACAACGTTACATCAAGTACAGCTGTGGGGACGGTGGCCCAGACCGGCGGCCCTCCTACCATCTGGGGGCTACTCGTCTGCTGGCCACCCGGTTCCCACCCTGGTGTACAGAACGAGACATACACGTAAACATAGTCTTCATACAAAAAATATATATAAAGTGAGTGCTAGAAATACCGTATAATCCACTAATTCCACTTCTGGGTATTTATGCGAAGAAAACAAAAGTAGTGATTTGGAAAGATACATGCCCCCCGTGTTTACTGCAACGTTACTGACTACAGTTGAAATACGGAAGCAGACCGACTATCCACTGAGAGATGAAAGGATAAAAAAGAGATGGTGTATATATATGTTTATATATAAAATGGAATATTGCTCAGCCATCAGAAAAGCATGAGATCTTGCCATTGGCAACGACACGGGTGGACCTAGAAGGAGTTACGCTAAGTGAAGAAGTCAGGCAGAGACCATAGGATTTCCCCTGTATGTGAGATCTAGGTAACAAAACAGACAAAAGAGACTCATAAATACAGAGAACTCGGGATTGCCGCAGGAGAGCGGGGTTGAGGGACGTGCCGAGAGATGAAGGGGATTAAGAGGTATGAACCTCCAGTTGCAAAATAAAGAAGCTACGCGGACGAACAGCTCGGCCTGGGGCACGTGGTCGGCGGTATTGTAATCACGTTGTACGTGTGAGCTTGTGTGGTGGCAGAAGGGGACCACACTTACGATGAGCATCGGGTACAGTATGTGACGGGACAGTCTCTCTGTTGTACACCTGAATCTAGTGTATGTGTCAACCATAGATCCATTAAAAATAAATAAAAAATTAAGTGCATTACAAAACCAGCACACTTTACATTCTGCCTTAAAATTGGAGGGTCAGTTACCAGGGGACTTAAATCCCCGACACACCCAGAGAGGCAGACACGGGACGGCGGTCTGCTTCTCCCCACGGCCCCCGACCCCAAGGCTAAGCGCACATAAAGGTGCGGATCAAACTCCCCATGTCAGGAAGAATGAAGATGCTTGCTCTGACATCTGAGCTTCCCACGGGCCTCGAGGAACATCCTGTCCAGGATCCCTTGAAACAGGGACACCGCACCAAACCAGCGGGGCCTCCCGCGCGGGCCGGCGTTACCTGAGTGCGTCCTCATGTGCCGCTTCAGCTTGTAGGTGTCTTTGCTCGCGTAGCTGCATAGAAGGCACTGGAAGGGGCGCTCCCCCGTGTGTGAGCGGATGTGGCGCTTCAGCTTACTGGCCTGCGAAACAAACAAGGGGCACGGAGCGCCATCAACACTTAAGAGTCCTGAGAGTCTTCCATTAATCAGCATGATAAAAGATCTGGAAATTGCTCCTACGTTAACGTCAGCGCGGATTTCACGGGCCCAACATGGTGAACCGGTCATGACTTTTTGTTTTCCGCCCTGATGTTTTCCGTTTGATGCGTGCATCTGAGGTCCTTGGTGGGTAACGAGCGGTAATTTCAAGAGACTCTCAGACTTAACTTCACTTTACAAAGGGAACACTGAAATCTAGTGGCTCAGAGCCATACAGGATTTGGTTTTCATTTCCAAAGCAAGTTTAGATCAGCTCACAGAGGCCAGAAGACATCTGTTGGCATAAATAACGTGGGAGCCTTGAAACAGTGGGTCTTTAATGGACCACAACATCCCTGTGAAGCATTTCACAGTTACGAGTTCTGTGGACCCGAAACGGCACGGGAGTGGAGAGAGGCCTCCCTTTCTAGTAGGGCCAAGTTCTAGGTGTTAGTGGTTTCTTTATAAGAAGAAACTTTTAAGTAAAAGGAAGCAACTTCTAATTTGATTAATTACACATCCCAGGCAATTAATTAAAAGACAAACCTCATATTCCCTCCGTTTGATCTTTTTTTTTTTTTTTTTTGCTTGACTGTTTGATCACCTTCTAGAACTGTTCTTTTTCTGTACGCACTTACTGCAGGCCCTTATCTGCCTTGGGCGGCTGTTGTCAGAAAGCCAGTGTCAGCCCTACCTGCGATCTCAGGAAGGCTAGGCTTGGTCTGGCTCCCCAGTAAGGGACAAGTGCATTCATAAGCCTGGAGAACATTCGAGAACAACAGAAGACTTAGAACGGAAAACAAGGTCTGAACGGAAAGCTTCAGCTTAGAATTTTAGAAGCACAGTGGTCGTCTTCGAGTCTTTGAGAAGGCAAAACAGAAAGTGTGAACAACTGCAGCATGAAAGGTTTGCTGAGCCGGGCGGCAAAGGCAGCTGGGCAGAAACGTCCTCCGTGGCTTCAGAGGGAGCAGGGAATGAGGGGCGCTCACAAGCCGTCGGGAGTGTGGTAACCTGCCCGCAGCTTGGATACATTCCTGCTGGCCCCAGCGTCAAGGGACGGTGCTGGGGGAGCTTAGGCTACTACCCCTGCCCCCTTACAACAGAGCAGCAGGGCAGGGCCTGGAAACTGCACAAAAGGGGTGAGAGCCATGGCAGAGTGTCCCTCAGTGTAGGTGAGGGACCTGCGTGTGGATGGCCCGTCCCCGAGAAGGGTCTCCGCTGACACGCGAGCTTGTGCTGAGACCGCGCAGGGCACCACCACGGGGGGCCATTCGAGTCAGGGAGTCTCAGGTGGCTTTGTGCTTTGAAACCTTCACTGTGTGTTTCCACACACAGCCACCACCTTTAACTCCGATGACAAGTAATTTTTAAAAATAGTAATGGGGGAAAAATTTCTTGGAACCAAATCCTGACGCCGTCTGTGAGCTTCCCTCGTTTACGAAATGCGGTTGCATCATGCCTATATAAACTGCAGCCCTCCCCTCTAACTCTGTTCCGAGTGAGTGTGTGATCTGTCCCCAACTGGGCTCGGACCCAGGACCCAGCGTGCACGCGAACAGAGCGCGATGGAGCCCTTAACCCTTCCTTGTAGGGAGCTGACTTTGCAGAGTAGGTGTCCCAGGTGGCTGTCATTCCACTTGGAGTGTGGCTGAGCCAGCCAGAAGGTATAAATAAAACAGTCTGGCCGAAATGACCATGACATACCACTGAAGTCTGAGAAAGGTGGTCTCTCTATAATTAAGAGAGGAAATGGGCCACGTCTGATTCTTCACACAAGCTGTTTTGTATCTGACCAGGTGCCACTGAGGAACGGTCCTAAGTTGCAGTGAAAACTCAGATTGGTTCTGTGTTCTCTTAGACCAAATACCCTTGGATTTTGTAGAACAGAGTTACACTCCGTAAAACGCCAGATAGGACTTTCTAACACATTTGAGAAACATCTCTCAAGTATAAGTAATTTCATTTGTAATTTTGCTGTGGTTTCACTAATTGGGAATCAAAGAAAAAAAATTCAATTTTCTATTTTTCTTCTTCTTTTTTTTTTTTTTTAGAGAGAGAGAGAGAAGGGCAAGGAGGGGATGGGCGGCAGAGAGAGAGAATCTTAAGCAGACTCCATGCCCGACGAAGCTCAATTTCGCAACCCTGAGGATCGTGACTTGAGCCGAAATCAAGAGTCAGACGCTTAACCTACTGAGGCACCCAGGTGCCCCTCCAATTTCCTATATTAAATTTAGAAAACAGAATGAGTATTATTTCCTGCATAGATTTTGTATGAATAATATCTTTAGTGAAACCTATTTTGTAAGAGATTCTATTAGCGTAGCTTAACTTTCACATCAACTTCTTACTAAGAGCACCATGAAGCTTTAAGTACATGAGTGAACTTACTTCCACACTGGCGTACTTGCACATGGAACACTTAAAGGGTTTCTCGTGAGTGTGTTTATAACGTCTGTGTCGGACAAGTTCTCCACTGGTAACAAACGCCATGTCACAGTCACCACACTTGTAGGGTCTGGTTCCTGAAAAATCCCATAGTTTATCCTATTAAACAAGGCTTAGCCACACAGTTTCCTAGGAATTTATAACCTATAAATTAGACTCAGTTTCAGAATGCTTTAAAAATTAAGAAGAGACCCTTTATAATCACAAAAACGCCAGACATATAGGAGAAAAATCTTTATAACATTAGATGTTTTTAGGCAAAATCGAAGACAAAACTGAAGTCGTGAAACCAAACATGTTATTTTGATGCGCAGATAGGTAGATTTCGTGTTCGTATATGACTTTAACACTTATCCTTAACGGGAAAGATCCTTCTCTTCTGGTTTACCTGTGTGGGTGTTGACATGATTCCGCAGAAGAGTGACGGTGCGGAAGGCTTTCAGGCAAAGGTGGCACATATGGGGCTTTTCAGCGGTGTGAGTTTTCATATGACGATTAAAACTCGAAATTCTAGAAGAGGTGAACATGCAGATATCACAGTGGAAGGTTCGTTTTATTTCTGCAGGAAGAAGAAGATGGAGAGTTTACAGATTTGTAAATATCTTCCTTGAGATGTTCAAATTTCACTGAAACACAGCAAAGTAACTTGGCACGTCCTTTTTTTAGTGTCATGGGGTAACCCAACAAAAAACATTTCATGCAAACTCTAGTAATAGACAAAACAAACTTAAGACAAAATCTGTTACAAGAGACAAGGATATTATACAACAAGAACAGACCAAATTCATCACAAAGGTAGACCAATCATAAACATATACATGCCTAATAACACAGCCCCAAAATATCTGAAGCAAAAATTGACAGAGCTGAAGGTAGAAAGAAGCACTTCAGTAACAGTGGGAGACTTCAATACTCTACTTTCAACAACGGAGAGGACAACTAGACAGAGTATCAGCAAGGAAACAGAAGACTTAACACTATAAACCAAACAGACGTAACAGATCTACAGAACACTCCACCCAACAACAGCACAATGGACGTTCTTTACAGGTGCATACAGAACATTTCTCAGGAAAAACCATGTGTTAGGCCACACGAAAAATATCGATAAATTAGGGGCGTCTGGGTGGCTCAGTCAGCTGAGTGTCTGTCTGCTTTCGGCTTGGTCATGGTCCTGGGGTCCTGGGACTGAGCCCTATGTTGGGGTCCTGGGATTGAGCCCCACATTGGGTTCCCAGCTCAGCAGGGAGTCTGTTTCTCCCTCTCCCTGTCCCCCGGCTCGTGCTCTCTCTCTCTCTCAAATAAATAAAATCTTTAAAAAAATGTCGATAAATTTAAAAAAAGCATAGAAATCATATGCTCTCTGACCATCATGACATGAAATCAGGAATCAATAAAAGAAGGAAATTTGGAAAATTCATAAATATGTGGAAATTAAACAATGCACTCACAAATGACCAATGGGTCAAAGAAGAAATCACAAAGACACTGTGGAATACTCTGAGCTGAATGGAAGTGAAACCCCAGAGACCAAAGCTTACAGACTGCAGCTAAAGCAGTGCTCAGAGGGAAACTTTTAGCTGTAAACACCTACACTGAAAAAGAAAAAGCATCTCAGATCAATAACCTAACTTTACATCTGGAGGAACTAGAAAAATAAGAGAACTCTAAACCCAAAGCTAACAGAAGGAAGGAAATCATGAAGATCGGAGTGGACATAAATGAGATAAAAAACAGAAAAATAACAGAACCGATAAAAGCAGAAGTGGGTTCGTCTAAAAGATCACCATTGACAAATCTTTACCTAGACTTGCAACCAAGATACAAAGAGAAAAGTCAAATAAGCAAAATCAGGAAGGAATGTGGGGACATTACTATCAACTGTACAGAATGAGAGAGGTTATAAGTGAGTACTTTGAACGACTGTATACCAAAGAACCAGATAACCCAGATGGAATGGAAAATTCCTAGAAACACACAAACTACCAACACTGGCTCAAGAAGAAATAGAAAATCTGAATAGCCCCATAGCAAATAAAGAGATTGAGTCATTAATCAAAAAACTACCCACAAAGAAAGCCCCAGGACCAGAGGCTTCACTGGAGAATTCTACCAGAAGTTTAAAGAATTAACATCAATCCTTTTCAAAGTTCCCACACAGAAAAGTAGGACACTTCCTAATTCATTCCATGAGGCCAGTATTACTCAGATACTAAAGCCAAAGACACAAAAGGAAAACTATGGACCAATACCGCTTATAAATATAAATGGGAAAATCTCCAATAGAATACTAGTAAACCAAACCCAGCAGCTTATTAAAAGGATTGTGCACCAGGACCAAGTGGAATTTATCCCAGGAATGGAAGGATGGTTCAACATACGACAATCAGTGCAACACACCATACTAACAAAAGGAAGGGGAAGAAAAGCACCATCATCTCAATAGATTCAGAAAAACACTTCACAAATTCCAATGGCCTTCATGATACAACACCCAACAAACTTGAAATAGAAGGTTTATGGGTTGAATTGTGATCCCCCCAAAGATGCGCTGAAGTCCTAATGGCAAATATCTGTAATGGTGACCTTGGCAGATGTCATCAAGCTTAGATGATCATATTGGATGAGGGTGGGTATGACTGGCGCCCTTAGAAGAAGGGGAGAAGAAACACAGGTAGACACACACGGGGAGGGAGAATTTTACGTGACAACAGAGACAGAGACCAGTGACACAACTGTGAGCTAAAAAAAATGCCATGATTGGGACAATTCCAGAAGCTGAGAGAAAACACATTCCTGGAACACATCCCTTCCTAGAGCCTTCCAACACCATGATCCCAGACTTCCAGCCTTCGGGACCGTGAGAGAACACCATCCTGTTCTCTAAGCCACCCGATCCATGGTGTTTTGTTGCCCAAGTGCCAGGAAACAAATACAGGTACCAATTAAAAAATAGGCAAAAAGGGGCGCCTGGGTGGCTCAGTCGTTAAGCGTCTGCCTTCGGCTCAGGTCATGATCCCAGAGTCCTGGGATCGAGTCCCGCATCGGGCTCCCTGCTCGGTGGGAAGCCTGCTTCTCCCTCTCCCACTCCCCCTGCTTGTGTTCCCTCTCTCGCTGTGTCTCTCTCTGTCAAATAAATAAATAAAATCTTTAAAAAAATAAAAGTAGGACGCCTGGGTGGCTCAGTCGGTTAAGCGTCTGCCTTCGGCTCAGGTCATGATCCCAGGGTCCTGGGATCGAGTCCCGCATGGGGCTCCCTGCTCCACGGGGAGCCTGCTTCTCCCTCTGCCTCTGTCTCTCTCTCTGTCTCTCATGAATAAATAAATAAAATCTTTAAAAAATAATAAATAAAAATAAAATAAAATAAAATAAAAACAAAAAATAGGCAAAGGATTTCAGTAGACCCTTCTCCAAAGAAGACATACAAATGGCCCATAAGCACATGAAAACATATCATCTTGCAGTTAATTTTTCACCATCTTCCTACATCATTAGCATCAGGGAAATACAAATCAAAACCACAACGGGGTCACTCTTCATCTCCACTAGGATGACTCTAGTTGTTTTTTTTTTAAATGGAAAGAAGTGCTGGCAAGGGTGTGGAGACCCTGGAACCCTCCCACACTGCTGGGGGGAAAATGTAAGTTGGTGTAGCTGTTGCGGGAACCGGGAATTCCTCAATAACCGAAATATAGACTGAAATACAGACCGACCATATGACCCAGCGATTCCTTTCTGTTCCTATGAACACCCCCAAAAGAATAGGAAAAAAGCGTGCAAACAAAAACCTGTACGTGAATGCTCCCAGCAGCACTCCTCACACTGGCTAAAACACAGAAACAGCCCAGATGGTGATGGATGGATGGATGGAGAAACAAAACCCACGTTATCCGTATGACGCACAGCTACTCGGGGATGAAGGAACGAAGCACTGATAACACTAAGTGAAGAAATCCAGAGGGCCACATACTTTACGTGTATGAGTCCATTTAAAGAAATGTCCAGAGATGACTGCTAAGTGGGTATACTTCTCTGTTTTTCTTTAGATTTTATTTATTTATTTATTTGGGGGGGGAGCAAACCAGGGGGGAGGGGCAGAGGAAGAGGGAGATGCAGACTCCCCATGGAGCAGGGAGCCTGACCTGGGGCTCAATCCCAGCACCACGGGGATCATAACCTGAACCGAAGGCAGACGCTTAACCCACTGAGGCACCCAGGTGTCCCTGTGGCTCACTTTTCTTTGGGGGATGAAAAGAGCCTGAAATTAGCGGGGACGGTTGCACACAATTGTGAATAGATGAAAAATAAAATGAGCTAAGAATTGGGAATTTGGGGGTATGATCTCTTGATTTAAATACAAGAGAAGCATGATATATATGTACATATATTATAGCAAAGACTGCAAACTCAGCCGCCTACTGAAGCCAGAGGCCATGAACCTAAATGAATGACTTGAACCACATGTAGGAAGAACAGGCAGTGTGACTTTTAAAAGAGTCACCTCCCGGCCCTGGCACCTGTTGCTGGGAGGAAACAGCCACGTGTGGCCAGAGAGGACTGTACAAATGAGCTAGAAACTGAGGTCTGGGGGGTGAGCTCTCTTGTTTTAAGTAAGTGAGAAACTAATATTTTCTAAAAAGCTAAACAAGTAATTTTTGAGGGTCAACTTCCCTCCGTGGGCTGTGGCCGCCATGCAATCTTAATTTTAATATGACGTGAATTGAGCTTCAAGGTCCTTCCTAACCTGGCCTAATCTCCCTCTTTGAGAACCCATCTGAGGAGCTGTCCCCCATCAGTAAGAAGCCACATACTTTCGGAGCTACCCCCACAGGCCGCTTCCAGCTGCCTAGAATGGGATCCCCAGTCTTAATGGCTTCTGAGTCCTCTTCCCTGGCCTCACCTAAGCATCCCCTCCCTACAAGGCGACTCTGCTGCCTTCTGGACATCACTCCTTCTTCTGGTCCTGAGGCCCCTGCCCTTGCCTCCATCAGCCCAGCGCCACCCCTCCTCCCCCCATGGGGCTGCAAACCAGGCGCAGATCAGGGCCCACCTTCTATGTGTCTCTACAGCACTTTCCAGAAGCGTTTCTACTCTGCTTTAAAAACATTTGTGTCCAAGACACAAACTCTTCTGGATTGGATTCACAACACAGAACATTAGTTTAAAGTTTCTCCCATTTCCTGACAGTTGGAAAGCACCTAAAAGTCAACCACATGAAATTTCAACCACCATCTCGGTCTCCTAAAGAACAATGGCAGCCCCCTCGTACGCACGGTCTCCTATGCTACACGAGCTGGCCTACCCTTCGTCTTTTTTGGGTTTTTTGTAGAGGTGGCTTTCTCAACATGTCCTTGACTTGATGCAGGTTTATCTTCTTGCTCTTCCACGTTTAAGTCTGAAATGGTCAGCACAATTTCGTCTCTTCCTTCATCTCCAGGCTTCGCTTCCACAAAAAAGAGCTGCTCTCCCACCTGCAGATCGAATCCTCCTTCAGCCAGTAGCTGGTCCTCCTCCTGACCTTTCTCAAGCTAATAAACAAAAATGAGTATTCACACAAATACTATACTCTTAATGACAATCCATTAAACTCTTTGCCTTGATAAATCCATAGAACACAGAGAGAAACACCAGAATTAAAGAAGCACAGAAGATCATCTATTGCAACCAAAATGCCGACACCATAATTATTAAGCATCCAGGGTTTGGGGAAGGAAACATAACAGTTTTTTAAAAACACAAGGCGCCTTATAGCGTTCTCCTTGGTGTAGCTTTTTAAACTCTTCGAAAAGAACAGGTGGTCTCCCAAGATTGTCCCTGGGTGGTCTTTTTACTGTGTGTAATTTAAACTGCAACTTTTTACTCGCTTGTCCCTACCTAATGGTGCACAAAGAGAAACTAAAAAAAGAACAAATGTAGTCTGAGTTTTTTTTTCCCCCACCCTGCCGAGGGTCTGTTTATTCAACCCAGCCATACCTTTAGCAATCCAGCGCCTTCAGCCAGGCTCACCACAAACTTACTCTCTTCACTGGCCACGGCCATGCTGCCTTCCAGAACGTGCAGCTCCATCACCTCCTCCTGGATGCTCACGGCGACGCACTGCTGGGTCCCCTCGCCCAGCCACAGCAGAGACTGCAGCCCGCCGCCGGCCTGCTGGACCATCACCTGCAGGCCTTCCTGGGGCTGCGGGCTGAGCCAGCTGATGTCCTGCAGCTGCACGTCTTCGGAGAAGGGCACCGTCTGCAGGGTCAGAATGTGCTTCTCGCTCTCCTCCGTGGTGAGTGGCGGTTCTTGCTCTCCCTCTGGCACCTTGGCCTGGAGGGGCCCGTAGGGGCCTGGGGCCTGCACGTCTCCGGGGCCCGGGGGCTCCCTCCCTCTGCACCCTCCATCTTCCTCCTCCTCTAATAGGACTTCTGGGATCAGCTCCAGTGCTTTGATTTTGGTAAACTGCTCAGGAGGGACAGAGATCTCAGTGCCTGCCATCATGAAGTGGCCTGTGTGAGAAATAAGAGAGCAGTCTTGGTAGGGCACAGTGGGGTTGGATCAAGGCATGACAAGGTCCTGGCCTCCCAGGAGTCAGGACTAAGTTGATTCGGCATAGGCCTAGAAGGGACTGAGCCTAAACAGTGTTTAGGCGAAGGCAGGAGTTAGTCCAGAAGATTCTAGAACTAGTAAGTTTGGGCTTGAGTAAGCTTTCAGCAAATGCAAATGCTAGGCGTAGCAATGTGGGGCCCCAGATGGGCCAGTGCACACTGCTAGGCCTAGGAAGCTCGGGCCTGAGCGGGCTTTCAGCAAACCCGCACGCTAGGACTAGGGCTAGCAAGGTGGGACCTGAGCAAACTTCCCACCATTACACAGTTCCAGGCTGAGCACCATCTGCGCCACGCGGGCTTTGGGCCTAGGGCCTCTAGCTCACGCAAACTTAGCCGAGCAGGCTTCAGACCCGGTATGCCCACCCTCTGGGCCTGGGGGCGCCCCCACTCCCGGCCCCTCCCTGGCCCCTTCCCTCCACGCCAAGCCCGGGGCCTCTCCCACCCAGCCACGTGGGAGCAGCCTGTGTTCTGGAGGGGGCTGGAGTCTAGTCCCTGGGGTGGCCCCTCACCCGGGAGGCGTGGCCTGGCCGCGCAGCCCACCCCGTCTCGGTGGCCGCTGCCTCGTGCCGCGTGCTGCCCGCCACTGCCTGCCGCCCGTGGGCCGCCTGGGCGCGAGGGTCAAGTGCGGCAGTGCGCAAGCGCGGGGCGGGAAAAGAGGGGGGGTCGGCGTGCAAGGGGCGGAGCCAGGGAGAGGGGGCAATGGATGCTGGGGGAGCCAAAGGGGGAGGGGCACCCTCAAGAGCTGCTGAGACCTGGGAGGGATGGCTATGGAGGGGAAATAGGGGGACACCTTCAAGGGGTGCACAAAGACCCCTTGGGAATGGATGTGGAGGGAAGTAGAGGGGGCACCTGCAGGGGGCGCTGAAATGGGGGGCCAATGCAGAAGGAGGGGAAGGGGAGCAGGACCTGCAGGGGGCGCTGAGAGACCCAGGGGCGGATGGATGGGGAGGGGAGTAGTGGGGTCACCTGCAGGGGGCGC
>NC_058412.1:132961360-133008948 GCF_002201575.2 Neomonachus schauinslandi
CGGGTGGGGGTTAGATGGATGGGGAGGGGAAGTAGAGGGGGCACCTGCGGGGGTCGCTGAGGTGGGGGGCAGGATGCACGAGGAAGGGAAGCAGAGCGGGACCCACAGGGGGTGCTGAGAGACCCAGGGGCGGATGGATGGAGAGGGGAGTATTGGGGGCACCTGCAGGGGGCGCTGAGATGGGGGGATGCACGAAGAGGGGAAGTGGAGCGGGACCTGCACGGGGCGCTGAAAGATGAATGGGGAGGGGAGTAGTGGGGGCACCCGCGGGGGTGCCCCCAGAGACTTGGGGTAGGAGCTCCGGCAAGGCGGGGAAATGCCGGGGAGGGAGAACTCAAAAGAGTTTGAAGATGGAGTGAGTGGGTGGACAGGTTGGGGGGATGGGCGGGGGCGGTGAGGAGGGAGCCTATCAGGGGCTCTGGAGAGTCTCGTGGGCATGATGAGAACGGCATGGAGCCCAAGACATGGGTGGGGCGTGGACGTCAATGGATAGAAGTGGGAAGGCGGAAAGGGGCCCTGGGAAGGAGATGCAGGAGGCAAGAAGGAAGGACCGTGGATGCTGAGCGGAGCCAGGGCGGAATGGGGGTGAGGCTGGTGGGAGCCCAGAGCGGAAGGAGGGCTGGGGTGGGAGTCGGGAGCTGCAGGACCACTTTAGTCTTTCCCAGATCTTTAGACCTTATAAAATGCTTTCCTGAGCACCTGAAGGTAGGCGGGAGAACGCCTGGGGGAAAGCGAGGGAGAAACGGAGAAGAGAGGGGCGCACCGCGAAGCACCACGTGCCCCTCCCCGACTGGTCACAGGAGGGGCTGCCTGTTGTGCGAATTTCACCTCCATACATTCTTTGTAATAGAAATTAATAATTTTGTTGGTCTCCAGAAAGAGTTGGGTTGGTGTCTCCAGCTAGTTACAAAATAAATACAAGTTTGGAGCTAAGGGGGTGATTAAAATCATTTGCAGTTCAATGATTTATCTTATTTATTTATTTTTTTAATTTTAATTATTTTAAAAGAATTGATTCTTGAGAGACAGAGAGAGAGCATGAGCGGGGTGAGGGGCAGAGGGAGAAGCAGACTCCCCGCTGAGCAGGGAGCCTGACGCCCGGGTTCAATCCCAGGACAGTGAGATCATGACCTGAGCAGAAGGCAGACGCTTAACCGGCTGAGCCACCCAGACGCCCCTGACTTTTTTTTTTTTTTTAAAGGTGTGGTTTTACAACATTCCAGGGAATCATTCTATTCTGTTTTCACTTTTTTCAAAATTTTAATAAAACTGTAATGGAATTTTCTTGTTTGCTGATTGTGAATAAATTTATTTGGATGATGGGGGAAAAAAAAGAAAACAAAACCAAAACCCTCCAGGCAACTCAGAGGAGAAAGCAGAGTCTCCAGGAGGAGGCTGTGATGGGTTTCCAAAGCCTGGGTGGAGAGTTGGCTTTCCTTTGGCCTGAGCATGTCTTCCACCAGCTCAGGATGGGTTTCTCCCCCGTCCACAGCCAGAGAACTCTCTCTGTCCATGAAAGCGCTTTCCACCTGCCAACCGCTTTATTCCCCACATTGTTTCTTACAGTTCTTGCGATTTTACTTCACATCCTTGTGCATAGTGCGGATGCTTTTTTTTTTTTTTCATTTTCGATGGTACAAAGAAGAACTAAATTCACTTTTTAAAAGAAACTCATGTACCAGCAGTAATGCATTTGTTCGTTAGATGCTTGGATCTGTGTCTGGGGTTTCTATTACAATCTGTGTACTCTACAGAGAAGATAACTGTTGGAAGGTCACTGGGAAAATGGTGTGTTCTAATAACGTCTTTTAAATCATTTAAATGAGTTTTTCTGCTTGAACAGTCACCACCTATTTAGTGCCTTCTCTGGTAATTTTGCATTTATGGTTCTAACACTTGTGGAGCTGCAAAGTTCTGCCGCTCTTTATGTTATAAATTTGTGATTAGAAATTCCAACTACCGATTAAAAACAAATTTGTTAATGGCGACATAAGGCCGGTGGGAGGATGGATGTGGAGAGGGGAAACCGAGGTAGGCTTGGAGGGGAAAAGTAAGGGCTTAAGAGGAGAAGGGGGGAGAAGGGGAGGTGCAGCAGGGGGAAACTGTCCGGGAAGGGGGGAGGAGTGACATGGAGGAAGGGGACTGGCAGGAGGTAAAGCAGAGGAGACAAACCTGCAATTTTCTAAACTTTGCTCCTGAAGTGGGAAGTTGCACTAAAGATTATATTTGTTTTCCTTACTCTTAGCAGACGTTCCCGGGAGTCATTGGGAGGGGGCCATCTCAGGACCCACTAGGGGGCCTGCCACTGAAAGATGTGTCCCTTTGGAGCTTCTAAGATGGTCCTGTTTGAGAAGGTGGGGACACCCCAGAAGGTCATCTTCCTTCAAGAGTGTCCAGACAGCCCCACTGACCGGGGAAAGGAGAGGAGCCTTTACGAGTGGACCACGAGGAAGAAAAACCATGCTCAGGGCCGTGAGGTGGCCCACGTGGCAGGCTGCCGGGCTGGCTGTGCCTGGGGATGGGTTTAAAAGATCTGGGCGGCAGTATTTGGAGCCCACGTGTAGGCCGGCCTCGATCTCAAGGCAGTGGGCACATCTGGTAGTCCTGGAAGAATCTGGAAAGTCGGGACCTCATTTCAGCAGTGCTAGCATCTTAGGGGTGCGGCTGGCTTTGAGTAGATACTGCAGCCAATCCTCATTCCCTGTGGAATCTGAACCGACCCTTCCCTTTGGACTCCAGAAGCCTCCCTGCATACTCAGATAATAGAACATTTGTGGGGGGAGACAGCTCAGGAAGGAGACGTCGGCTTTCTGCCACAAGGCCTGTGGGGCACAGGAGACTAGGAACAGAAGAGATGTGATCCCACTGGACCCTGAGTGTGTGGAGCAGTTTCTTCCAGGTAGATTTTTGATCCCTGCCGTTTAGGGGATCGAGATAGAGTGCAAGGCAGGGTGCCTGCATTTAGTCTAGAATGAAAAAAAAAAAAAAAGACAATTAACTCTTGGGTCCACGACCTTCTTGTCACACCTAAACTCCCACAGACGCGCCTCCGTTCCTTCCTTGATCTGCCCTCCCATGTCCCTCTTTCCAAACCTTCTTCCTGCGATTCCTTGTCCCTGCTCCATTCTGATCCACCCACTAAGGACCCCAAGGAGCCTCGCTAGATGTAAGCTTTGCTGCTGGACCCTCGGGCCAGACCTTTGCTTGGCATGTCGTAGGTGTCCCCCAGCGTGCCGATGGCTCTGGCGAGGCCCTGCTGAGAGCCAGGAGACCCGGTGGCATCCTCTTCTGGACGTAAATGCTGCTTGGTCTCCTAAAAACGCCCAGGGCGCTGATGGGCTAGCTTGGGTTCATCCAGGGCCTGTCCTACAATTATTGGTCACTTGCCTCCTCCAGGCGACAGTGATGCTTGCAAAAGCCTTTTGTCCTGGGCCAGCTGCCTGCCCAGTGGGTTGCTTGAAGGTTCTCACAGCCCTCTAGCATTGTCATTTCAGCATTTGGGGCGGTATTGTGTTCCTTGGCACTTCCTTGCCATCAGCTTTTGGTCAGCCAGTGTGGCTCATAGTAGAGAAGGGCCCTGGCCAAGGATAGGGTGCGTGCCACACACAGGGGAATGACTGGGAAGGCCATGCTGGTGCTTGGCTGTGGAAAGCAGATGTTCTAGTACCTTCTACTCCGCTCTCTTGGTAACCAGCATCCCCTCCGGGCCATGCTTTTGACCCAGTAGGCATAGGATGTGTGGGTCGGATAGGATCTATGATATCACTCAGGAATGTGATAGATTTAAACAGAGAGAGATAAATGGCCAACATAAAACTATTTAGAAAGTTCAAAATAAATGAGTGTTCTGCGGGGCAGGAGGGAACAAAGTAGGCCAGCAGGTGCTTCTGTCTGCTCGGTGCTTCCAAAGTTAAGGGTCACGAGCCTCCCCACTTACTAGTTCCCCGGGCCCCTAACTCGAGTGCAGAATCTTTCCGAGGCACGTGGTAAGCACCTAAGTATTTGAAGCTCCAAGTGGGAAAGGAGTTCAATAGTGAAATGGGGCTAGAAGACTGAAATTGTCAGCAAGTCTGCACCAGGAGCCGGTGTGAGCTGAAGTATGCTAAACACTTGACGTGTTATCTCTTGAATCAACCAGAAAGCCTACAGAGGGCAGTGTCATAATCCCCTTTTCACAGTGAAAGAAACAGAAAGGCTAAGAGACTTGGGAACTGTGATTCAAAGCGTCTCTACCTTAAATACTGTGTTAATTGGCTCCTTAGTGTGTGTATTGTTTATTGCCACATGGGGGCTGATCTATCTAACTTGCATCTGTCTGTCTATCTACCTACGATGTAGTTCAAAGGTAGGAGATCTTTGTTTTGCCGACTATTGTACCCAAGTACCTGGGACAGAGAGGGCCCTTGACAACTCTTTGTGGCCTAGCTGGATGGTGGAGTCCATAGTCCTTAACCATTCTTGTTCTTTTTAATTTTTAAAAAATTTTAATTTTTTTAGTGAGAGATAGAGATAGAATAGGAATGGGCAGAAGGAGAGGGAGGGAAAATCTTAAGCAGGCTCCATGCTCAGTGCAGAGCCTGACATGGAGCTCGATCTCACGACCCTGAGATCATGACCTGACCCAAAATCAAGAGTCAGACGCTTAACTGACTGAGCCCACCCAGGTGCCCCTTAACTATTCTTTTTTCAATGCCTCTCTAGCATACAGGAAGCGTGAAGTGGGTTTTTATATCCTAGAGTCTTAAGTAAATGTCATGGTGGTTTTCTCTTCCTGCTCTATGGCGATATTTACCCAAACAATTATCTTTGACCTCTTCATTTTAAGGAACCTTCCAGAAACTTTTTGCTCCATGCAACAGTTGTTCATTCATGCTGTGGGTATTTGTAACTAACTCGGCTGTCTCCCCTGTCAGGAAATAGGGTGCTCAGAAGGCCTTTCTAAAGGTAATCCAGTGCCCAGAATTTCCAGCTTGGACACTGGATGTGGCATTTCCCAGGATGGACTACGGGCCTGCTTTAAGTTAAAGAGAATTGAATGCAGAATAGACTAGAAGGTAGTACTGAGATATGTTGTAACTGCCCCAGCTGTGTGGGCTCCTATAATCCGCTCAATCCTAAGGAAAAGAGCCAAAAGTTAAACACCACTTTGTCCAAAAACCTGGATCAGACCAGGTTTTTGTTCTGCCTGGCTGGTTGTTCTGTATTTATTTATTTATATTGCTCTGCTGATAACAACTGGCACATAAACTGTGATTTAATCCACTCTTAATGATTAGTTGGGCTTCCCCAAGTGTCATAAAGATAACTTGTACCAAAAAGTACGTAAACAGCCCAGCTCTTTTGCCTAAAGCGTTATTGCTGTCACTGATTTCAACCAATGGGTTGCAAAGGAGTGTCCATTTTTCAAACACGCCAGTTAAGCTATTGGGCAAATGTTGTTTTTTATATGGATCATTATACTTTGAACTTTGGTATGAACACAGAGCGTGTGTACTTTTATTTAATGAGCAATTCAGAAGTGCTCATGGACTTGGCCAAGGAGTGAGGAGTTTGGGGACAAAGGAGGCCCAGGAAAAAATTCTTAAAATTGTTTAGAATGTTTATGAGAAGGAAAGGGGCAGGGTCCAAGCATGGGAATTTGACTATTAAGTGAAAGTGGGCCAGGTGTTCGGAACTCTCCAGAACTTTATCATTATAATCTCTGCCTTGTCCTGCTTCTACAAGAAGAAGCATTTGGGAAATAAATAGATCATCAATAAAAGTTTTATTACATTTAATCTAGTTACATGGAGTCTGCAAACAAGCATCTTGGGGGAGAAATCTGGGTATGTGTACTCCAAACCATGAACAGTGGTTACCTTTGGGGGCTGGGGTGCTAAAGGAGCCGATGTGAAGGACTTTCTTTTCTCTGCATAATTTCTTTCAGTAGTACATACAGCTAGTGCAAAAGAAAAGGTGATCTACTTTTATGTTGTTGGAAAAAAATCTTGGAAGATCAAGTGTCTACAATAAATTCTGATGGTTTATGGACTATGTTCCATTTGTCCCTACTCCAGGAGGCCACATGCCAGGTCATAAAAATGGTACTCAGCTTCCCAGCTGTGTGGCCTTCAACGGGTTACTCACCCTCTCTGAGTCTCTATTTTCTCCTCTGTAATTTGAGCCTAATAATAGTACCTTCCTAATTTTATTATTGTGAAGAATAAATGCAATAATCCATGTCAAGTGCCTAAAAATAACACAGTGCCTGGGATATAGGAGATGCAAAATAAATGTTAACTCTTTTATTATTATTTTCACTCACTTATGTAGCAATTGTTACTTATAATAAGATTATTTAGCATCACTGGAATTCTGCAAGTCTTCTGAACTTCACTTTCTAAATTTCTTTTGCTGGTTCCAACATTAAATCGTCCTTTTAAAAAAAGGGCATCCCTTGATCTTCTGGCATAGGCCAGGTAGAGAGGTATGATATTACATTTTTTAATTTCTCAAATGGGTTTAGCATTAGAGAAAGGTCCGGATTCGGGGGCATAGTTAGATCGCACCTAATTATATGCTAACTAGAGACTGATATGCTGAGAACTTGAGAGGGATGACACTTGACATCGTCTGGTGCCAAGGACAGTTTGAGGATGTCCTGCTTTTCTGCAGAAGCTGCTCCATTCTTGCTCTTGCTCATGGGTCCGTGCTCGGTTCCCAGGACCCAGGACTCACCTTACTCAACTTCTCAGGGCATTTGATGCTATTGGCCACTCACTCCTCTCTTTTTTTTTTAGAGAGAGAGTGAGTGAGAGAGAGAGCATGTGCGTGTGTGCACACGAGGTGGGGAGGTACAGGGGGAGAGGAAGACAATCTCCAGCAGTCTCCATGGCCAGCACTGAGCCCAACACAGGGCTCGATCTCATGACCCTGAGACCATGACCTGAGCTGAAATCAAGAGTCGGAATCTTCACCGACCGAGCCACCCAGGCGCCCCACTCGCTCCTCTTTCATATACTTTCTTCGCTTGTGTTAATATGTTAGGTTATAGGGCAAAAGAGACTTGGCAGATGTGGTGAAGGCAAGGATGTCGAAATGGGGAGATGTTCCTCATCTCTGGGTCTGTGTCGTCACAAGGATCCTGCTAGGAACAAGGCAGGAGGGGCAGAGCCAGAGAAGGGACACATGGTGATGGGAGCAGAGAGAGGTGGGCAGGCGCTGCTGGCTTTGAAGGAGGAGGAAGGGGCCACGAGCTAAGGGAGGCCGGCACTGGGAAGCTGGAAGAGGCCAGGAGATAGATTCTGCTCTAGAACGTCCAGAAGGAATGCAGTTCATTTTAGACTTCTGACTTCCAGAACTGTGCGAGAACAAATGGGTGTTGCCCTGCGCCACTGGGTTTGTGACGTGTTCCAGCAACAGCAAGAAACTGGTACTCCTGCACCCAGGACACCCCACCCTGGTCCTCTCCTCTCCCAGGGCTACCCCTCGGCCTCTCGTGCTGCTGCCGCCTCCTCCTGACCTCTTAGCAAGAGGCGGGGTCCCAGGGCATAGTCCTTGGCCTTTTCCTCTCTCTAGGTGTTCTGTCTTGGGCAGGCGGGGTCTCCACATTTTCAGTGCACGAAGGCTCCCAAATGTCCGTCTCCAGCCCGGAGACTCCGTCACCCATCTGCCTGCTCTCTCTGGCCCCGTCAAGGCACCTGATGGGCAAACCTAACTTGTCCAAAGCAGAGCTCTTGAGTCCCTTTACCCAAATCCCATTTCACCTCATCTTCCCATTGCAGTTAAGGGGATCCTTCTAGATACTCCAGCCAAAGACCTCAGGAGTCCTCTTTCTCTCACACCTGCGTGCATTCGTCAGCAGATCTTGTTGGCTCTACCTCAAAATATTCCCAGAACTGGCCCCCTTCTTTCCTCCCCAGCCCCCACCCTAACCCAGGCCACTGCTGCTGGATCATATCTCGGCTCAAAATGCCACCAGGCCGCACGCAGGCCCCTCCAAGCACCATGAGGGCTGGTGCCCCTGCCCCGCTTTCTCCTCCCAGACTTCAGGCTGCCCCTGTCTCTTCCACCCCTGCTCCCGCCACAGGGCCCCTTGTTGCTCCTCACCCCCCAAGCGGGCTGGTGCCTCAGGGACTTTGGACTCTGAAGGATGGCAGAAAGTGCCACCCCAAACTACACCACTTTGGCACGAGAATTCTTTGGAGATGAAGGCACTTGAAAAACAGCAGGTGCGGGCAGGGCAGTCTGATCGCCCCCTTTCTTCCTGAAGGCCCCACATGGATGATGGGCTCCAGGTACCAGGAAGAGAGGAACGTTCTTATCACCAGGGACCGGTCATCAAGGCCAAGAGAAATCCATACACACAGGCCCTGTTATAATAACTCCCATCCACCCGCAGTCTCCCTGGATGTGATGGTGGCTTTTCCACTCTTTTTTCCTCTCTTTGCTCAGCTTGGCGTGGAGACGCTCTGGCTGGGTCCCCGTTTCCCCTCGGGGGCCGGGCTCGTGTAACAAGCTGCATGCGAGCCTCCTGTTCATCTGCCTCAGATCAGCTCCATTCTCAGGCCCCACTGGAGACCCTCAGAGGGCAAGGAAAATATTGCCTCCCCTGCGCCTCGATGTTCTCTTCCCGTGGAATGTTCTTGCCCCACACAGTAGGATGCTGTTCTCCAACCACCCCCGCAGCACATCTCTGTTCAACCCTCCCTTCTCTGAGGCCTTCCTGACTTCCCTGTTGAAAACCGAAACCCCAAAGTCCCTCACCAACTTAATTTTCCTCAGCATTTGAAAGCTGCTGGGACGTCCTCCCCGAATTGAACACTGCTCATGGTCTGCTAACAACAAGCGTAACTAGAACGCAAGCTCCCCTAGGGCAAGGGTCCTTCCTGTGTCACCTTCGGCTGTTTGCTCCCTCCCTGGGACTAGGTGAGTGCCTGCGGGGCCCTCAGCCCATGTCTTCAGAAGGGATGGGTGCAAATGAATAGCTGTGCAATCATTTTACACAATAGTTTTCCCTGGTTCTTGGAGCTGAGTGTTCAAAATAAATGCGTAGTGGGTTTGGCTTAGCCTTACGTTTGGTTGTCTCTATTGTTTGACGTAATAGGTGTCTGATGTTTCTTCAAATTCTCCGTTTATAGAAATTATAAAGGCCCTGTGCTGTAATAAAACAGCATAAAATAGTATCCCCACACCGAGCTAAGAGTATATTCAGAGTTTACCTTTCTCACCCAGAGTAGCTCTGGCTTTTGATTGACACATGTCCCCAGGTTCATTTTCTACAGAATGAAAAGTCAGAATCATTACTCTGGAAAGTGGAAGGGACAGTTTTCATTTGGAGCAAAGTTCTACATTTGGGGTGTCAGAAGACACAGGAGAGGTGGCTTTGCCCTTCATCTTTGTGGGCTGCCTGCCAAGATGCTGCTCTTGAAGGGCACACAGTCTCCCCTCCACTTTGGGGTCCTCAGGGCTGCGCTTTGGAGGGCCAACCAAATGTTCGTGGGAAGAAAGAAGGAGGGAGGCAGGGAGAGAGCAAGCCGTTTGAAAAGCAGACTGGGAGCTCTGGTTGAGTGCCTGGGGGGCTGGCGGATAAACCGGGGTTCCCAGAGGCTGCCCTGTAGGCCAGGCACCCGCCTCTGACCCGAGGGGGAGGGGACCCTGTGAGGAGCAGCTCCTCTCACACTTGTCCTGAGGGCAGAATAGTGCTGACGGGGCCACTGCCCTTGCCAAGCTCCCCGCGGGTACAAGGGGAGACCCCCTCCGCGTTATAACGGGACTGCTCTGGTTACAAAGGAAGAATGCACCTGTTTTCTTTTTGCTTTTTGTTGTTTGTTTATTTGTTTTTGAAGGAGCGGGGCATGGAAGGAAAAGAACAGAAAGGAAGGGGGCAAAGGATTGGCCAGGCAATACCGTGAAATGGCTCAAACATCGCTTACAGAGCTTGGTCAACGACAAGTCCTGTGTATCTCCTCCCAACCTCCAGCAAGCTCCGTGCACACACAGAGACCTTGGGGCATGGTGTGTGTGTTATGTGCTGTGTGTGTGTGTGTGGTATGGGTGGTGTGGTGTGTGTGGTGTGTGTGTGGCATGTGGTATGTGTGTATGTGCAGAAGTCACAGAGAAGCCTGGGCTCCACATCTCTGTGAGCATAGGGCAGCCATCTGTAGGGCCGGGGGGGGTAACGATCCACACGTGGAATGAACCCAGAACTGGGGGCTCGGACACAGAGACCAACCCTAAGGATTTTGGTTTTGTTTTTAAATTTTTTGTGTTGAAAATAATTATAGATTCACAGAATGTTGCAAAGAAATGTGCCCTTTACCCACTCTCTGCCAAGGGTTACATCTTACGTGCCTACCGCACGATGTCCAACCCAGCAAACGGCCCTAGGGACAACTCAGGTTTTTTAACTTTTCACCATTACGCACACTCCTTTGTGTGCATGTGTGAGCACTCCTATCCCACGTGTGGACCTGCGTAACCGGCAGCACAATCAGGACAGCCACAGTCCCCTCGCCACGGGGCTCCCTCGTGCTCCCCTCCTGGCCCCGCCCAGCCTCCTGCGGAAGGGCACTGGACTTTTCCACAGGATGCCGGCCGAGGCTCCCGCCCGTCTCATCTAGTTAGGAAGGCCGCCTGGATTCTGGTACCACAACCCGGGAACTCTGCGGATGGTACTGAACCGTAACTGACTTGGATGCCCGGGAGCTCACACTCCAAAGGCCTCTGGGCTCACAAAGTCAGCGGGGCGCAGCCCCCCTCTGCACTGGAAGCGGCCTCTGACTGGGAGGGAGTGGGGATGGCTCACAGGGGTGAGGGTCTGAGGTCAGGGATCCCTATAGACTGGGAACCAAGGCCTCAGGTCGCTGAGACCCACGGAGGCCCCACATTGTCAGATTCATTTCCCTGCACCTCAGAACCCTACTTGGTGACCCTGGGGCTGCAACTGCTTATGTGTGGCGCCCTAAGGTTATGGATACGTTACGGGTCAATCATGTATTTTTTTTTTTAAGATTTTTTAATTTATTCATTCGAGACACAGAGATACAGAGAGAGAGAACATGAGCAGGAGGAGAAGCAGAGCGAGGGGGAGAAGCAGGCCCACCGCTGAGCAGGGAGCCCGATGTGGGGCTCCATCCTAGGACCCTGGGATCATGACCTGAGCCGAAGGCAGACACTTAACCATCTGAGCCACCCAGGCGCCCCAATCATGTATTTTTAAATGTAGGGAGAGGGTTGCACATCCTTTTGCTTTTAGGGACCAGGCAAGTCACTGGCTCTTGGCAGCCGGAGGCGGGATGGGTGCCCTCCCCCAAGGGGATAGCGTTCCCAGCTCCCCTGTGGCCGGGACCTAGAGGGGTAAGTAAATTCTCCCGAGTTTTCAAAGTGGCAACTAATTAAAAGAAATGTTAAGCCCTCTTGTCAACCAAACAAAATAGATGCTGGAACCAGATTTGGCCCAAGCCAGCTGGTGCCCCCGACTCTGGGACATCTTCCCGCTGGTTCTCAGTATTCAATCACAGAACGAGAAAACACAGAAGGACAACTTGGGTGGCTGGCACCTTGGTAGCACTCGGAAGCACTTGATTAGCTCATTAAGTCATTGTTTTTACCAAATGAGAGTTCTGGAATGACAATAATGAACGTTTGTATCGTGCTCTAGGCTCACCAAAGCCATGTCTTGGAATCACCCCCTGGGGGCCGGGGTGTGGAGAGCTTGTCCGAGGGCACAGGGCTGGGAGGTGGGTGCATGCAGCCAGGGTGGTGCGGGGCGCCCAGCCCCCCTGGCCCCGAGCCCCCAGCTGCATGACCGCTACTTCAGCGGGGCTAACCGAAGACACGATGAGCTCTTCCCACTCGGGAGGAAGAGCTGACGATGCTGGCCCTCTAGACTGGAAATGGAGGCTATTGTAACTTCCTGAAGGACTTTCCTACGGAATTTAGAGTCGACCATTTCAACTGTGTGCAGAGCCCAAGCCCCATCGATCCCCTATAGCCGATTTTTCTCAGCACCCTCAAACCCACCTGGTAGGAGCCATTCCCCCAACTCACGCACGCATGCACCCACAGGGACACACATGCACTCCCTGGGTGTTTGCTCACATGCCCCGTCTCTTGGCGAGCCCAACTCCGAAGCAGCTTTCTTCTGAGTCTGGCCCGGGGCTGCCGGGCGCCTCTGAGCCTCTCCTCCTCCTCCTCCCTGTTGTCAGAACCCCTGAGTGGGCAGGGAGGAGGGAGGGCGGTTCCCACAGGGCTGTGTGCATAGACCACGGGCAGGAGTTGGGCTCTATTTGGGTTCGCTAGGAAGCCACGGTGTGGGGGGTTCAAGCCAGGGGGGTGACATGATCCAATTTACATTTTAGAAATCTCCCTTTAATTCTTGTCTCATGGTTGTCCCTTCCGGAGAGCCCAGTACAGTGCCTTAGACTTCATCGTGGTAACTGCGATCCTTGCGGATGGGGACGTCTGTCGTACTTCCATCTGCTTTCAGGGACAGCGGATGGCAAAGGGCCGCTCTGTGGAGGGTGACAGTCGGACTGGCCACCGTCCGTGTGTGCAGTTCTGAGGGAGCTGTGATTGTTTTCCCATCAGGTTACCATTTATGGAGATGCTCACTGGGGACCTATTTAGTCTTGACAATTTCAAACAGCCCGGGCTGAAGTGTAAGGATATTCGTCTTTGGTTTGCTGACCTTGAATATTTGATCTAGAAGGAGGCCAAGATGTTGGCTCCTTCTTTTTGGACTGCACTTTCCACCCCGGCTTGCAGCTTCTCCCTGCCCCAGCTCCCGCCAGTAGCTTCGACCTCACACCAGCTCCCCCTCGGCCCCAGCGTGGCCAGGCTCCGGCCTCGTGCTTCCTCCATGCCAACCTGTGCCCACTTTGGACTTTGGAGGCCTCCTCCCTAGGATGTAAGCGTGGTGGCTCCTCTCATCACCGCCGTACTTTTCCCAGGGTAACTGCTAACCAGAACACTCCCTCCCCAACGCTTGATTTCTAGCACACCCTGTGTCTCCTTTATCTGAATCCTTGGTTACCTGTTTGCCTGCTTGCTGTTGGTTTCCCTTTGGGATGTAGCCCCAGGAGAGCAGGGCCCTCTCGTTCAGCTCGGTTCCCCAGAGCCTTGAACAATACCTGGCATTCATCTGCTGAATGAACTGGAAGAGTCCAAATACAAACGTGCTTTTAAGCCCCAAGTTCCTGCAGTGAGCTGGAGTCAAGGCACAGCTGATGTTCTTGACCTTGACAGTAGTCTAACTCGCCCAGCTCACTCTTCCCCATCGTTATCCCTACGCACGCCTTTAGCTCTTGAGAATGAGCCCTCTCCAACATGCAGCGTTCCAGAGATCGGGGTGCAGGACCCCGTAGTTAATGTGTACCTACACGCCTTTTGTCCTTCTGTTTCAGCACTCAAGGCCTGCTTTCTTCCCGAGAGTTGTCTCTGGCCTGTCTCCAGCAATCTGCCAGGAAGTTATAGACTAAGCACCCTTCAGCAATGAGACTGGACTTCCGTTGTTTTTGCAAGATGAATTCCGAGGTAATTTTCCAATTACCAGCAGTGGTCAGAGCAACAGAGACAAAAGACTGCTGAGTCCTTGCCTCGGCACGGATGGGCCCTCGCGCCAGCCGGAGCTGGGTGTTGTGTCTTAGTGATGAATGCAGGGAATCAGCAGCTTAAAAACCAATTAGCTTTCTGCTTCTTTCGCTCATGCGGGACAGTGCAGGGCAGGGTTTGACTGCTTGAGAGTGGAGTTCAAACAGGGCCAGGCGTGGAAGTTAAGCTAGCAGAACTGATGAAAGGAGCCCGTTTCAAGGACGTACGTGCTCTGAGCAGCCTCGAAATGTTCATCTCACTTGATGGAACGCCCCTGAGTCTGAATCGTCAGGACAGACATTAAGGACGTGGTAGCTATTGATGCCTGTTCTGGGTCATCACGCCTGAAGACACCACGGGGCTTTCATCTGCGAGGGCAAGTTTATCTGTACAGTTGCTATCCACAAAAATGTCAAACGTAGATGCGCTGATATCCATAAAGTGGCGTTTGTGTTTTCTCTGCAGCTGTTTGTGGGACATTCGGATTTGTTAATTGCTGTGTTTTGTCATGTGGGTTGACGTCCCGGGGTGACCGAAGGCACAGGGTGATGGGGGGGTCACCCCGGAGCTGTCGTGTAGGCTCAGGGCCTGACGTCTAGCCTTGAATGTCCAGAAATTTGATTGTCAGGACTCCATGATGGAATAACCCAGACTCAGAAGGTATTGGTGTGTGGACTGGGGTACCAAGGTCTTTATTTGCAATAAACGCTCCCTTTCTAGGGGGACAGACCCCACTTCTGCCATCCAGGGTGCATCGTTCCTCACAGCTACTGTGAGCAGGGACAGCCGTGGTAGGGTGGGGGACAGACCTGGTCCAGAATCCCAGCTTCACTGAGGGCCCCGGAAGAGCTAGAACCTTTGTGAGCCTTAGTTTCCTTAGTTGTAAGGTAGCCACACGCTTCCCACTCTCGGGGAAGTGGGAAGGGAGATTAAGGGAGAATACATGTTCAAGTTTGGGTCCAGGAAGAAACCGGGAATGGTTTTAATGAGACAGCCCAATGCAGGGATGATGAGCAAGACTCCGGAGCCAGTGTATGGATTCCTAGCCCAGCTGCGGTCACCTGAAATCAGCTGCTTCCTCTTTCTGAGATTCTGTGTCCTCATCTAGACATCGGGATCAGAATATGATCTACCTCACAGACCTGCTGATGCACCGAATGAGACACCGTGTGGAAAGCAGGGAGCCCGGTGACCGTGGTACCTGGACCTGGTGAGGGCTCCTTTGAATGGTGGCCACGGTTACCGGGAACATTCGTAGCTGTGATGATAGAAATCGTAGCAGCTACGGAGCACCAACCTGCCACAGAAGCAAAACAGCCTACAGATGAAGGTCGCTCAGTGAGAACAAAATCGAATGGAGAGGCAGACAATTCAGGGCAGAGCTTCCCAACCCTGGCTCTACTGATGTTTGGGCTGGTTGATTCTCTGGGGGGAGGCTGTCCTGCACATTGTGGATGGTTTAGCAGCGTCCCTCACCTCTGCCCGCACGCAGCCAGCAGCACCACCCAGCTGTGACAACCAGAGATGTCTCTGGACACTGCCAAATGTCACCCCGCCTGAAAAGCACTGGGCTAGGTGACCACTTCACCCAGAGGCTGGAGAAGCCTGTGGTCCTCCCTGGCATGCTGCATCGCCCACACCTGTCCAGACTCCCACCTGCCCAGTTTTTTGCTTTGCTTCTCCTGTTCTCCTGTCCTCTCCTTTGCCCTCCACTTTATGGCAAATTCCAAATGGCTATGATGAGCCAAGGATCTGGGGGATCAGCTACCAAGGGACCAGGCTCAGCCTCTGCCCTCATGCCCACAGACCTTCTACCTCCACCGGCTTCCGTCAGCGCCGCCCCTGCTCACATGCCCCACGACCCCGCAGTCTAAACCACAGATATCCGAGCCTCCCTGCTCGGATGTGTGTAGATGCCCACCATAGGTCCTAGCGTTATAACCTCGGGGACATGAGTCAACCATGCTGGATCACGGATTCCTGTGCAAAATGGGGACAATGATTGATCTCTACTTTGGGTGCTTGCAAGAGGATTAACTGAGATTCCATGGGTTCCTACCTCTTTTCTCTCCTGTCCAGTGATAATCTTATTCTAAATTGCGGCGGCACTTCTTCTGGCCTCTTGATATTTACCGCAAAATGGTTTTTTTAAGGACAGAGTTTAACTTAATGTGTCTAAGCTTCTTTTTTTTTGTTCTATTACCCCAATGCCTATATTTGTTTGCATTACTGTCCAATTTAAAGTGTTCCTTACCAGCGGAACTCAGTGGTTTGTAAATCTCTATATCATGACTGGAATAGTTTGTCCCACTGTAATTTGGATTAATGTCTGAGACGGCCTGGCTCAATGAGTAAAATTTTAAATTATTTTCCAATTAAAAGAAGATATTTTATTACTTGCAAACCAAGCAAGAATTGGTCTAGGAAACCATGACAATAAAACTCTTTAGGGAAATATTAAGTAAACAGATAAGAATGACTCAGAACTTCATTTTGTGAACTCTATATCAATTGCTCATTTTACGTCCAGCTACAATACCCCCCAAGAGATAAGCACATATGTGATCCCTGCTCTGCCTAATGTGTTTGGAAACAGCCTGTGGTCTTAAGTAGCTTCAACAGTCGACAGAAATCTTGTTGACACTGTTAATTTGTTTAGCAAAGCCTTTCTTAAAAGATCTTAAGAGGTAAACTTTAACCCAGCGTCTGTCGGAATTACTAGTAGAGGTCTAGAACTAGGTGGTTTGGTAGCTCGCTGCTCGCTAGGGGCAATCATTTCACATTTCTGAGCTGTGCAATGTTCGGATCCTGACACCGTTTTTATAGATGCTTCATACCATTTAGTTTGGGGTACCCAGTGTTTGTGTCCTGTTTTATCTATTGATTTTTCATTGGAAAAGAAATTAATTTTTTAAAATACTTATTTATTTATTTTAGAGAGAGAGAGAGAGTGAGCGTATGAGCGGGAGGGGCAGAGGAAGAGGGAGAGACAGAAACTCAAGCGGGCTCTGAGCCCAACATGGGGCTCAATCCCAGGACCCTGAGATCATGACCCGAACTGAAACCAGGAGTCAGATGCTTAACTGACTGTGTCACCCAGGCACCCCTGGAAAAGAAATGATTTTAAAAGGAAATTTTAATTTCCTTCACATGTACCGACCCTCCCTCTGTTCCTGGTGAGTTGAATTTGTCCCCGTGAGGTCTACTGGAAAGCTCGCCAGACTGAACGCCAACAGACACAGGCCAGATTCAGGTTTTGTCTCTAACAAGCTATGTTAATGTCTTCGATATTCAGCTTCATTATTTTTGCACAATCTTTGATTTTCCTACCTCTCACAGTTGTGAAGATTGGATTTGGGAAGCAAGGGGATGCAAAGACGGAAAGCAGAAACTTTCCAAACAAAACCCTGTCAACAGGGTCTCACAGATCTGCAAAATGAAAATGGATAGGTTGGCATATCAGAATTTTAAAACGATCTTTAAGTGAATGTACAGAAAGGGAGCAGTAGAGACAAACAGAAATGTCACCAGGGACATTTCACAAAACACATTGCCATTTAGAGATAATGTCAAGTTTAATACAGGAGAAGCAGCTCCTGCTAAGGAGGATGATGGTGCGGGGTGGGGGGGTCAGCCTAGTGATATTTGGTGTCTGGTCAAATCATGACTTAGGGCCAGACAAGCAAGATTAAGAGAAAGCTGGGCCAGCTGCAGTTACTAAGTTTATGGAGTCATTAAAAGATAAAAAGGGACTGGTCAGCAGCATGATCCATAATAGCCCCCATATGGAAGCTACCCAAGTGTCCATCAGCAGAGGAATGGATAAACACAATGTGGTCCATCCATACAACAGAATACTATCCAGTCATAAAAAAGTATGCTGTACTGCTAATGTGACAACATGGATGAACCTGGAAAATATGATGTTGAGGGAAAGAAGCCAATCACAAAAGACCACATATTGTAGGATTCCATTGACAGGAAATCTCCAGAATAGGAAAATCCATAGAGACGGAAAGTGGATTGGTGGTTGCCAGGGACCTGGCAGGTGGGACTGGTGAGTGACTGCTAATGGGGAAAAGGTTCCTTCTTGGGGGATGCAATGTTCTAAAAGCGATCGGGGTGACCGTGGCACAACTCTATGAATATAGTAAAAACCACCGAATTGTATACTTTTAATGAATTTCAGGGTGTGTGGATTATATCTCAACAAAGCTGTTACACACAGAGTTGGGGGGGGGAGAGGAGAGAGGCAACCCACGGACAAATAAATGAGAGAAAGCAAAGCAGGTGAGTGTCGTAGGACGTTATGATCACAGAAACGTGAGACAGGACTGAAAGAAAATCAATAGAATTTCTGCTTCCAGGTGCTGAGTGGCTGGGAAGAGTCTGGGTTTTGGAGCCAGGAGACTTGCCTGGCTCCAGTCTTCACACAAGTTTCTCAACCTCCCGGGACCTGTTTCCTCGTCTGAATATCGGGGAGTTGGGGAAGATGATTCACGTGCTCCTTTCCAGCCCTTACTACCTGTCGACTGCCAAGGATCTCTTGCTGTCCTCTTTCTTCCTTAGCATCCACCCCCCCGCCCCAGAAAATCCGACCTGCCACCTTGTTGCTGGTACCCACCGGAAGAGAACCCACTGCCTTGTGTAACTGTGATGGTTTACATTTTGGGTGTCCTTTGAATGGGGCATCCATAAAACAATAAGATTCCTTTTTCTTCTTAAACTGTAGCATACGATTCTAAAAATAGTTAGAAACCACACACATGGGGGCGCCTGGGTGGCTCAGTTGGTTAGGCGACTGCCTTCGGCTCAGGTCATGATCCTGGAGTCCCTGGATCGAGTCCTGCATCGGGCTCCCTGCTCGGCAGGGAGTCTGCTTCTCCCTCTGACCCTCCCCCCTCTCATGTGCTTGCTCTCTCTCATTCTCTCTCTCTCAAATAAATAAATAAATAAATCTTAAAAAAAAAAAAAGAAACCACACGCACGGATCATGGGGATGGTAACCGTTGACCTACACTTGCGTGACCTTCTGGATGCACCATCGAGCAAGTTCAGGCTAAACGCAGGAAGTGTCTTGACTTTTGTCTTGGGTCCAATATGTGCCTGTGGGACCAATTGATCACCTTATTTTCCTTCTCGATTCCCGTTTATCTCTTCCGATCTTATTCAAAAGGACTTGAAAGCATTAAGTACAGCACTTCATTTGATTAAACTGATTGCTCAGTGAAAAACAAGACTGTCAGCTGGGAGATGCAGATAAGACTTTTTCCAGGCCTTCACTGATGCTGTCATCTGAAAGTTAAAGGTTGAGGGGGCTGGTGAGGGGGAAAGAAAGAACAGCAAAGGAGTTACGTTACAGTCAGTAAAGGTTAGAAATGAATCACAAGATCAGGGTAGGAAACCAAGTAATAAAATAAGTGCATAATAGCGGGTTGCCAGGCAGACAGTGGGCTAATACTGAAGTGACAATTGAATACAGCGGGGGCTGAGCAACAGAGAAGAGCAGGCGAGATGGAAAACCAGAGGGAGAAAGGCTAAAAGCCAACACAGAGCAGGAGAACAGAGGAGGCTGTCACTCTCTCTTAGGAGAAATGAAGAAGCCAGACAAATTATAAGTGTACTTTCACTTGGAAACATGATCAGAGAGTCTGAGATTGGCACTCCTGGGGGAGAGGCGGGGAGAGTGGTGCAGTGGGGTCCTATGGGTTGCCTTCTCTGACTCGGCCCTGGGGACAGTCAGGACTTGCCAAAGTTTGCAGGTGTCCGTGAAGTGCAGGACCAGGGTGATGCCTGAGGTTTTGCTGGATCTCCTTGCTTCTCCACTGGGAAAGAGAAGAAGAGATAAAGGTCAAGACGGCTACCATGATGGAGGGCCTCTGTACATCCAGCGCTGGCTGCCGCGGGTGGTCTCCCACCATGGCCCTAGGTAGCAGGTACTGTTCTTATCCCTCTATTTCAGAGGAGGACACTGAGGCAACTTGCTTGCTCACACAATAAGGACTCTGTGCTTTTCGCTTCCCTGACCTCTCCCTCCCTAGGCATCCTTCTGTAGCCACAGACCAAGTGGTTAAAGCTGCCTTTCCCTATGAGGGCCAGAGGGTGGTTCCCAGACAAAGGGAGGGTTTTTCACGGATCCCCTAGACTTGGACGACATTGATTCCATTGGTCATGTCACTAAAAGGGAAATGGGTGGGACCGCTCTGAACACTTGATCTTCTTTGGCATTTGGTTGCCTTTTGCCTCTCTTCATTGGCAGTGGCTTCATCAGGCTCTTGGTCAAAATAATGCCTTGCAAAGAGGGTGCCTCAGTGCGTCATGGGAACAAATTGCATAAGGAACCCTGCTACGCTCAAACACTGACGGTGCCCAGCCAACCTGGTGGATCTGGTAAAGACCTGGTGAGCTTCAGATGAGCCTCAGGTTCACAGAGCAGTTCAGCTCTCATGTCCTGGCAAGAGTGGGGGTCAGGAGAGATGGGGGCTCCTCCATCAATGTGCCTCGAGCCCACACCGAGTCACGCAGCCATCGTCAGCCACAATGGCTCTGCCGATTGAAGAGGGACTCAATCTCCTTCTAGAAGGTTCTCTGCAGTTCTCAAAGGTCATGACCAAATGAAGAAAGGAATGCTGACTCCAAAATTATTGCCAGCTTCTTGGCCAGCGCACTCGGAGAGTGGGCCTCTGAGCTTCCTGAGGTCGGACCCAGCTCAGACCCCTCGCCAGTCTGTCTCTCTGCCCCCAAGCAGGACCTCTGGGCAATTCGGTGGCAGGTCCCCTCTAAAGGAAACACACAACAGAATGAAGGAAGTTTCCAGTGGACTGCTCAGGCAGAGCTAAAGCTTCATGAGAATAATAGAAGGGATAATTTGTTTTCTGGGTGTAATTTTATTGTATCTTAATGCAAAAAAGGTAAGATAAATTCCCTATGATTTTATAATAACCCTATTATTTTTATAATACCATGCTATTATAACCATTTTACTGCAAATGATGAAGTAACTGCATTTCTTATATATTCTCATATTATCATTTACCACCAAAACTTTGTTTTCTTCCCCCACCCTAATTTTTATACTTTCACTATTGAAAAACTTAAAAATATTTTCGAATATCAGGTCTTATTCAGTAGACTTTCTGTAACACGCTTATACTTCTGCTGTCATCTCTCTTTTCAGCTAGTAAATTACCCTGAAAGTTTTAATGAATAAATGAATAAATTACTAATGACCAGAAAAAGGCCCCATTAACACAGTGTGTGTTTGGGGTGTTCAGCTGACATCTGGTGAGTGGTGACTGATCGTCTTATGATAAAAGGTGAACTTAAGACCCCGCCCCCCACTTCCTGACTCATAAAGAGTTTTTACTGTGGGCACGGTTATATAAAAGAATAGAGCATAAGGGAAATTATTGTTTAATTTCAAAAACACAAATGAATCACTAATATAAAGTGTGCTTTGGCTTCACGCTTTCATGCCCGAGGTGACTCATGGCATGGCACTGTGTTTTCTTTTTTCTTTTTTTTTAAGATTTTATTTATTTATTTGACAGAGAGAGACACAGCGAGAGAGGGAACACAAGCAGGGGGAGTGGCAGAGGGAGAAGCAGGCTTCCCCCGGAGCAGGGAGCCCGACGCGGGGCTCGATCCCAGGACCCTGGGATCATGACCTGAGCCTTCGAAGGCAGACGCTTAACGACTGAGCCACCCAGGCGCCCCGGCGCTGTGTTTTCAAAGAGATGCGCTCAGAACAAGGTTGCATGTCAGGGATTCTGCGATGTAACGCAATGTAACAGGTAGACAAATGAAGACACAGATGTCACATCGTTATGAGCACCAGGAAGGAAACACAGTTAGGGGACAGTGTGTTGGTGGGGGCCAGGAAGTGCTGAGCCCTGACCGAGAAGAAGGCCCAGCCCCGCACAAACCACGCGGAGGGATCCGGGCAGAAGTGAGAGCAGGCACAAAGGCTCTGCGGTCGGAACATAGGTGGCTCAAGGCTGGGACCAAGTTTCATTCCCAGAAGGGAAGCTGACTTTGAAGGGATGACCCTTGGAGCTTCCAAGGACTGATGGGACCCACCTACCACAATCTGATACCGACGGTGGGATGAGCTGCTGGAACATGTCACTAAAACAATGGACTGAAATATTCAGGATTCTTCTGCTTGCTCGACCGCCTCCCCACGCCCCTGTCACCTCTCAGATCAGTTAGCGCAGTGGCTGGCCTCCCGGATTGCACTCAGATATGTAGCGATAAGCGTCCCAGGCACGGCAGGAGGTACGATGGGGCAGTGGTGGGCCAGCCTGCAACAAGTAAGTGCCTTTTTGTGGAAATGCCTGCAGCCAGAGGTCATGAAATCTCGGTGCTCCCGGAGAGTATGTTCAGATCTCCCTTCCCCTGTTAGGTTTCACCTCTGGCCTTGGGCTATCTTTTTCAGAGTAACAACATACATCACAGTCAACTTTTCTTTGACATGACAATATCTGGAATAATGAGATACGTAAAGAACAATGAGGAGCGAAGCGTTTCTAAGTATATTTTGAGCAGGCATTACCTTCCATCGGTGCCTTTCAAATGTCACTTGTGGAGTATTCTGTTTGTAGCAAAGCGCGAAACTTCTTCGCTGTTCTGCAAAGTATCTGAGAATCTTTTAACTCTGCGTTGAACTATGGCAAGTCGCTCCAAAATTAAAGCGCTCAAAACCTTTATTTTGAAAAGCCTAAGAGGTGCCCATCAAGGCAGGGAGACCCTTCCCTTTTTGGGTACTTACCGAGCACGCTCCTCTGGAACTGTCAGACATGCCTTCATTTAAATAATGTGACAGCTCGCAAGAAGACATCTGATGAGCATCGCATTCAATTGTTAAAAGTACAACAAAGAAAGTCCAAGAAGTTTTTTTTTCCCCAAAGAATTTATCATTAATAATTCACATGAGCTACTTTATATGTGGTTGCCTACTGAACGCAATTATTTCATCGCCGTCTCTCTGCAAGAGGAAACCGTGAAGACTCATTTGAACATGAAGGACACCTGGGATTTTCACCTGAAAGAAAAAAACAAAGCCTTAAGACTGCTCGAATGGGTTTCACACATTCCAAAATGTATGCAGGAATGTCTAAACGCAGAAGTACTTGATATAAATCACCAAACACACATATTTTAAGAACGTGTTTTGACCCAAGGTGCCTGAATTTTTCATTTACCACCACAGGGCAGTTCACTGAAAATCCAATCTCGCTGGCTTGTGGCGCCTCACGATTTTTTTTTTTTTTAAATGCTCAGTGCTTAGAATGCTTCTGCAGCTCTTTGAACTTTCATCCTGAGGTTGGAGTTGGCTGCATAGAAATAAACATTGATGTAGGGAAGACATTAGGGTTCGAAGCCGACGGCCAAGAAAGAATTCTTGAGACGTCTTTGGTGCCAAAAGGTGGTTTTATTAAAGCACGGGGACGGGACCTGTGGGCAGAAAGAGCCGCACTTGGGTCATGAGGAGTGGCCCAGTATATACTTTCAAGCGGGGAGGGGGTTAGGGATAGTGTAAGCCTCCCAGGTATTTTGGAAACAAGGTTTCTAGGATCCTGAGGGGGCTGGCTATTGTTAGGAAAGGTCATTTATTATTGTTAAGTAAAAACTCAGTCCTGAGACCCTTCAGATGTCTATCGGTGGGCCATATGCTTGGGGGGTGACTGCCAACATGTATCTTGGGGGGTAAAGATAAAGGAAATTTCCAAAGGAGTTTTTATATGTTAAAGTAGACTTACAGGATCCTGGGGGTTGGCTTAAGATTGCCTTTTGCCCCTAGCAAAGTATCCACAAGGAGGCAGGTGAGTCCCTAGGGGAATGTCACTCTGCCTGTTTCAAGGACTTGTCAATGGGCTGTAGATAGTAAGGAAATGTAATCATTTTCCTTCCACCTTTGTTTTCTGCATCAAACATGATCCTCCAGAGGGCTGCTGTATGGCCAGGTGTCTTGTACCCAAGATGCTACAGGTCCGGGGAGACAAACATTGGGCTTTTCAGTTGGCAATGTTCAGTCTGGGTTGGAGAAGCGGGTTTCTGGGAAGGGTACCCGGGGCACGTGGGATATAAGAGCCTGCTCCGGTGCCTGGAGGTTAGCCTTTCCTGCATCCCTATCTTCCTGTTCCTTTGCTCTCCACCCTTGGGCAAGAATGTAGAGGCCAAATTGCAAAAGGCCCACCTCGGTGTCAAGTGAATTCTTGACACGGGGCAGCTGAGCCCCGCCCACAGAACTCATCCCCCCATTCCGTCCCCCCCCCGCCCCGAAACCACCTTCTCAGCACCCACATCCCCAGGGGCCGCGGCCACTGCGAGACTTCTGGGGGATGGGGTGGGGTATCCAGAAACCTGTATTATTAGCAGGTTGATTAAGGTTAAACCTTAATTAAGCAGCTTTAGCACAGCCCCTAGTAGAGGAAGCAGCTCTCTGAAGGAGAAAGTGTCCTCTGTGGGAGGAAGTCAAGTTGGGCCAGCCTGAGTCACTGTGCATATTTGTGATGCAGCGAGTACTGCAGAATTCATTGGGGAGGGGACTTGTAATGAGCTGCCATGTTTCCTCTCGCCAGGCTTAAATTAATTTCTTCAAATGTTCCCGTTAGTTAACAATGACTGATAGAGTGAAGATATTATTAATAAAAATTAGGTACCCAGCTCGGGAATGGACTTTTGTTCGTGCCTCAGCACTTAGCAAAGGGCAAGTGGAAAAGGGTATTTTCAGCAGCTTGAGGTTGGAATGAGTCGGGCAGGTGGAAAATGATTCTAGCCATTCATCAACGCTGTCAAGACCCGTCTCCCACCAGAAGTGTTTACCACTATTCACAATGAGCTCCCGCGTTCTGCTAATAGGAGCCTGTTCGGCCGTAACTCAGGACTTTTTAAAACGGCTTAGGCTCTATGCAGTGCACCTATTTCATCGAAGGCGCGTCCGTCTCCCGGCTCTTGATGCTCGCAGTTATGAGAAAGCGCCGTGGGACTTCCAGAAAAGTAAACGACGCAGCTCAGACAAACACCCGCTCAGGGTGGCTTCGAGTGAGTCCAAGCAGTACGTGCTCTGGGGAGCTGATGAGTGGGGGAGCGGCAGCATCGGGAGTGAAAAAGGAGCCAGCTATTCCGCACGCATAATAACATAAATCTGATTCAAGGAAACGAGAGAGAAGACAAGGAGACAGGAAAGTGTATGGAAAAAGTTAAACAGAAACCAGAGGTGATACTGCCATCATTCTATGGTTAGGGATTTATTAGGGAGCGGGTACATTTATTGGGTATATTTACTGTCGGCACAGTGCACTTGGTGCTTAGTGATTGGTGTCTCCCGTGTGTGTAGGACTTGTCCCCCCAGACATTTGCTGAGCACCTACTACGTGCCAGGCGTGGCTTGAGGTGTGGAAGATGTTGAAAGAAGGGAGAACCCAGACTCCTAGAAGTTCGGGGACTTTGCCTTTGCTTTCTTGTCCCCTCCTTCCCATGCCTAGCACCCCAGAGAATTCAATTGTTAAGCCAATAAAAGAATCTGCGCCCATAAAGATGGTGCTTTGTTCCTTCGGGCATTTATGAGTGTTGGCTCAATGGTGCCAACCCTGTTGTCCAGTTACCAGATCTGATCCTCATGACTGCCCCATGAAGCAAGTACTGTAATTGTCCTCGGCTAACAGCAGAGGGAACCGAGGAAGCAAAGAGAGGGTGTGAGTTGACTAGGGCCACGTGGTCAAGAGACGAATGCAAGTATTTGCCTGGGGCGTGCATGCCGTTGGCTACATTTCACTGCCTCCCCAAGGACACCATGGGCCCTATCTGCTAGATCGAAGTGTGGAGCCAGTCCCTGTTTCTGATGACCTTAATGGCCAGATAGAATCAATTGCTAGGTGAGGTTGATCGGCCTCTGTATGGGAGTTGGCGTCTGAAAGCCCCTCCCTGCGACCGCTCTCCAGCCTGGAACGGTTGGCCCTGTTGCCTTCAGAGTGAGCCCACGGGGCTGGGCAGCTGAGGCCAGACCCTGAGACATGACCAGGCCCTAGACCCTGCCGGTCCCGGCCCACGCCAGCTCTGGACAAGGCAGAGAAGGGTTCAGAAAGAGGGCTCTTACCTCACAGCTTCCTTGCTCAAGCCAGGAAACGAAAATGGGCATAATCTCACCCGCTTTCAGCAGAAGAACTGCAGGACAGAAGTCAACCTGATTGGAAATGAAAGGATCACAGAGTCTACTGCGCACGGAGGGCCCCCCACCCACTGCCTCCCAGGCTCCTGCCTCAGACACCAACTTCCTGACAAGATGAATTGTCCCCGCCCCTGTGGGCTGGTGACTCCGTGCACCCATCGCAGATTTCTCATGCCTCCACAAAAATCACACTTTTTCTTTAAATATCCAAAACACAAAAATGAACGTTTCTTTTCCCCTTTACCACTTAGTTTACTTGGTTATCTCTTCAAAGCAATGCAGGCCAGTTTGGGGAAGGGGGCTTACGGGCAGGCATCTTTTCCCACCAGACTCTGGTCCTTGTTCACACAAACAGGGTTTTCTGCATGTGAGACAGGCTTTGCTTCTGTTCCAGGATATGAGAACAGCAGTCCTGGGGGGCCTCAATTTCTATATAATTCAACTTGGAAAGATTTCAAGGCTCCACAGCTAAGTTAGAACCGCCCCCCCCAGCCCCTGATGAGATGCGCTGGCTGGACCCCCCACCCCGGGGACTGTGTCATTGAGTCTCCGTGGTATGAATCCTCCCCCCTTGGGAGAGGAGCTGAGAGTGTGTTAAGATTTACTGAGTTTCAGGAATTATTCCCAGCACGGACCAGAAAAGGCATTTTCGTTCTGAGCCGCCATATTACAGGCAAGGGGAAGAATTTGCATAGTTATCAGTGAGCACAAGGGGAGGGTGGTGTTCAGTTCCAGAGGGGCTATCATTATTTCCAATAGAGTTAACTGTGCCACAAAATGGATCCATTTTCTCGCTGCAAAATAAGTGTGTTGGATTGTTTTTGTGGTAACTATGCAATTAGTTCTTTTTGCCCCCATACTTTGCCGGGCGCTGCAGTCTTTTCTGGGTGAGTGTTTTGGGAGCAGTATTTCACGGCAAATCTGTTCTCACTCTGCATGTTGCAGACTGAGAACATGGGCTGGCTTCCTCTGTAGTTCCTGAAGTCAGCCCTGGGAGGCAGAAGGGCCATCTCAGGTTAGAAATGAGGAAACGGAGATCGTCGAGGAGAAACGACCCGTCTGGGGACATCTATCCCTCTGCTCATCTAGAACGAGCTCTTACATAGGTCATTCTGGAGAATGGACGAGAGTACACAGATCCACAGGGCCCTGCCACACAGCTAACACCTTCCACACTAAAAGTCCTATGCCAACAAAGCTTTGAAACAAAAAGGAAGGTGGGATGTTGGTGATTTGGGCCAAAACCTGGGTCTGCCCTGTCTACAGCATGGAACCTGAGGGGGAGAGCTAAGCCAGAGTTCTAAAAACTTAGGGCCAATGTGAGTTTTTTATTTTGTTTTGTCTTATCCCCATTAGCTGTCTTTTCCCACCCAATGTAGTTGTGTACCTACACCACCTGGCCTGTGATATTGACCTCCCATTTTATTTTATTTTAAGATTTTATTTATTTATTTGAGAGAGAGAGCCAGAGACAGAGCACAAGCAGGGGGAGCAGAGGGAGAGGGAGAAGCAGACTCCCCACTGAGCAGGGAGCCTGACGTGGGACTCGATCCCAGCACCCCGGGATCATGACCTGAGCCAAAGGCAGACGCTTCACCAACTGAGCCACCGAGGCACCCCTGACTTCCCATTTTAACAGGAACAAAGACCTCCCTGGCCTCTGACACGAAGAGAGGCTTAGCAAACACAGTGTCACCAGTCTTCCAAAGTAGGTGAGAGGGAAATAAGATGAGACCAAAGCCACTGCCGATCTCAGAATCTGTGACGGCAAATGTGAGTGGCGATAACCCAACAGGACTTTATGGCTGGAAATGGCCTTGGTGCGTATCTTATCCACCTGTACGCTGTGCAGGCGAAGAGGGTGGTCTGATTCCCAGGGGAGCTGGCTCTGGAGTCAACCCAGGGCTCCTGAGTCTGGGTTCTGTGCCGACTGGGAGAGGGATCCTCGTCTCACTTAGGATGTGTTGGGCGGCAAACTACAAGACCATTCCACCCAAGTGGCTTGGGCAAAGCGGTGTCACTGTCTCACATGGCCCCAGGTAGAGAGCAATGGGAGGCAAACCACGCGAGCAGTTCTAGAATCTGCTCGTCCTGACTTTGAGGGCAACTCACCCGTCGTGGCCTGGTGCTGCAGCCTCTGTCTCAGCGTCGGCGTCCCGCAGAGATGACACCGCTCTCTGAAGGGCGAGTCATTCACGGGATGGATGTGGCATCTCACACTGGAGTCCATCCACCCTGTGCATCATTTCTGCATGGCCAGAGCTCCTTTATGCCTCTCCATAAACCTGACAGAGACATCGCCGAAGAAAATCAACAAGATTTTATGGAGTCACTATTTCCATGGGTCACTAATGATTGAAATGGGAGATAACCAGCCCTCTGAAAAGGTTCTAACACCTGGTTATTAACATTCATTGAACACGTCTTGTGGGCACATCTTTGTGGCAAAAATCATGCTTTATTAACATGCACCCAGCACAGTGGTTTACCTCTAGATTCATTTTTATCTCTTCGTCGTGGAAAGAATATACAAACAACATCGTCACCCTCCTGAAGGAAGATTCTCAAATGATGGAAATTGTCGTCTCTGCTGGGTGAGTATGCATGCAGCCCACGATCAAGGTCTTGAGACATCGCAAGGCCATTGAGAGAAGTGGAAAGGATTAGGTCATGGGGTGATGGTTGAGTGGAGGGTGTGGGATACCTGCCTGCATCCTAGAGAGGGCTTCTGATAAACCTCCCCCATACACCTGCTCCCTACACCTGTTCATTGTTCCCACATTCTTCAAAATAAAAGATTGGGCTACAGAATCTTTTTTGTTTCTTAATTGAGGCAAAATGCACATAACATAAACCCAACCATCTTGAAGTGTACAATTCAGTGGCCTTTAGTACAGTCACAGTGCTGTGTGCATCCCCCACCTCTGTCTAGTCCCAAGACATTGTCATCACCCCCAGAGGAGACCCCCTACCCATTAAGCTGGATTAATGTAACATTTTAAGGACACTTTCAATTACATGATTCTATGGCTCCAAAATAGAAACTCAACTCATTCAACTGTAAAAATACCCTCCAGACTGCAAAGACGTTAGGATTACCCCATAAATGGAGAACATGTAAATATTTGTCCCTAACAAACACACCTGGGATTGCGCTGGCAAATGATTCCATGGCAGATCATGGTACAGCTGAACATGTTTTCTCACTGTTTGGAAACTTCCATAGCTGGGCCAGTCCATGCCCACGGAGTAGCATCCTGGCAACAGAGACCAGAATTGACTTGTGCATAGACCTTTGGCTCCAGCACAAGACATGCGATTTACACCACTAGTTTCTTATCACCTTCTGGAAAACAACCTTCCCTTTCTGTCTTTACCAAGAAAGGGTCATGCTTTCCTACGAGTTCAGATTCCTGAACTGAGGGGCATTTTGTGGTCACCCCGATCAGTGGTGGGGTGGAGAGGGGAGGCCCTGATCTTGCAGTTAAGAGCCTCAGCTTGGGAAAATGTCCTATTTGCATCCTCTGGGTCTCAGCTGTTTCACTTCTCCAAGGAAGGAATTGGTTGTGATTGGTGGATTCCCAGTGTGTTTTGGCTATGGAATTCCTTGTTCAAACAAAGACCCAATATGGAAGCCTGATACACACCACAGATGAAGTCAGGACTGCTGTGCGTGAGAAGGCTCTGGGAACGTCTCACTGGGCCTCCCCCTCCCCGCCGTGCTGTGGGGTGTCTCAGTGGAATCCACCTTCCCCCACAATCCCTCCGAGCATCTCTTAGTTCTGCAGGAAGTCCACACACTGGTGTTGATGGTCTTTGGAATTCCTGTCTGTTTGTTTTTAATTGGCTCTCAGATAACAAAGAAACCACCAATATATGTCTCCATCAAACTGTCCTCAGCATCCTTTGTGAGACCCCACCTAAGTGCATGGTTTCCTTTCCACTGTTTACCTGGAAGGCAGCCATTCCCCGCCCCCACCCTTATCTGCTCACACCATTTGAGTCTTGGCAGCTCTAGACAGCCATCTGGTTTCCATGCTAGCCTTCTCCGCTGCCCCACTCCACACAGGCTTTCCAGAGTCCTGCTCGCTCCTTCCTTGGACCCTGGGGACAGCCAGCCCGCAGCTTCCACAGCTACACGTGTGTGTGGAACCTCACAAGGAGAAGTGAAGACGTTAACTCTGGGGTTTGAAACTATTTTTTTTTTCCAGTGTCTACTGTTTCTTTCTCCTTCTTCCAACAAAAACAATTTTGTCTGGGTTCCACTTTTTATATGTTGCTAAAAAGAGGAGCAGTCTTGCACCTTCAGCCACCCTTGAAAAATTAGGGGGTCCCCATGGCGTTTACCCCAGAAATGACAAATGCAGCTCACACCGGGAGACCATCTCTAGTTGCAAAGACCCCTTTGGGGCAGGCAGCCTCCCCTGGGGTCCTATCAACAGAAGGCTAAGTGAACTTTGTCCATACTTCTGCCCTGCATCCTCAACACCCTCGCTTCTGTCTGCATCACCCTCTTCTAACAAATTCAGCACTTTCAGGTTAATCTGCAACCCAATGTTTGCCTTTCCACGTTATTTTGACAAGGGACAGTTGCAAAGGACTCATGCCAACCTTCCCTGAGGTCAGTGTGGGTAATTAAGCAGTTGGCCAAGGGACGATGGTGGCCCACTGCTCCTACATTTTAATTGAGCTAGCTATTTCTCTCCAGGAAGATTCTGAACATAAACACCTTGAATTTATGGTTAGCATTTAAAACTGCAAATAAGTTCTGGTTTCTCATTTTTGTTTTCAATCTATATACTCTTCGAGGGAATGAAAGCCATCAGTTTTATCAGCAAAATGGGAATCTCTACCCATTTGGTGAGATGGACCGCATTGGCATAAATGCGTGTGTTTGCGTGTTTATGGCCGTGCATTTGAATGGCTAATTTCACTGGTGTCAGATGCTAAGAAAGTGTCCCTCAGCAACTGAGCATTACGATGTGGTTGAATTTAGACATGACACAAACTTATATGGTTGACAGCGCCACTAGGAATGAATTCCAGTCACCTAAATGGGAAATAATTTTATATTAAATGAAAATCTCTCATATGGTGTTTATACTGAGAGATTCATTGGGTTGAATAAGAATCTGAGTAAATGAGACATTGCAATGGGTTGATAATTTCGGTGGAAGATGGTGACACGTGTATACCTAATGTTGCTGTGGGAACTAAGGCTTACTGGGTAGTCCTTTAGATACTCTTGGTCTGAGATTGCCATTCCCAGAATCTTGTATTTCTGCAGCTCCTTACAGACACAGTCACAGAATTATCTCTGCATATCCCATGCTGGCGGCAGGCAAATCCCGACCCAGCCTCAAGGTTCCCACTGACTGCACTGTTGGGTTGCCTGCAGAGAGTGGGGGCCTGGCCCTGTGCTCCTGACTTCTTACCCAGTGCTCTCGAAATGCCAGCAAGCAGCTCCAGAGTTCATTAAATTGGACTGAAATTCTTATGGCTTGCAGAGCAAATTCTTTATAGCCGGCATAAAGGTCTCATTGCTCAAGCGTAATCTAGCAAAACCACCAAGCCCCCTTCACTCCCCAGACGCTCAGACTTGCAAGGGCAATGAGAAGTGTGTAGTTATCTCTGCGGGTAACTGCATCCAGCCCAGAAACTGCTTAGAGAATACATGGGAAGTTCCAGAAAAGGAAATGGCACCTCACAAGGGACACTACGGTGGGGTGATCCAGAGCCCCGCTGGCTTATGTTCCAATCTACCCTCGATCACCCTACAACCAGGAGCTGGGAGTAGCCACTTGGACTCTCTATGCCTCAGTTTCCTTGTCTGTTCATAGGCTGTTCATAGGCTCCGGCTCAGAAGGTGGCAATGTGTCAGTTGATGCAAAGCATCTAGAACGATGCTTGGCATTCCCTCGTTCGGGGCCTACTATATGCTGGGAACTGTACATACAAAAATTAACAAAATAGGCAGAGATTCCTGCCGTCGCAGAGTTTATATTTGCGGGGGGCACACAGGGGATGCTCGGTAAGATTATCAGCCCCCAGCGAGGTCTGACTTTTGCCAATGAGCCATGTGTTCACTTACATTTGGGCACATGCTTCCCCTAGGTCTTGACTGTGTTCTGCCACCCAGCAGGACACAAAATGTGCTGCCAACAACCCTTGCTGTCCAGGAGGTGCCCCCACCAGCCTTGCGGGGTCCCACCTGCCTGTGGGTAGGAGGACAGAGTGTCTGACATCAGCAGTGAACTGGGTCAAAGTTTAGTCAATCACAAGTTGTGTAAGAACTTGCTGTGGCTGGTCTGGGGACAAAGGCCTCCCAGCACTCATTAACAACTATCTGTTCAATGATTATCTCCCTGGGGCTTACTGTGGTGAGCCAGTCCCGAAGCATGACGGACCGTGGCCCTGATCCAAAGTCCTGCCCCTGACGTCAGAGACGAGCCTCCCTGGGTGTAGCCGAGGGGTGGGGCCTTTGTCCTCCGTGGGATTTAAGGCCAGGAGCTTCTCCTACCAAACAGCAAACAGGGCCCTCCCACTGGGAACGCACGTCCACCAGCAGGAAGAACCTCAAAAGAAACCCTTGGATCTCTCATCAAGATCTTCCGAAAAGAAGAAAGGTAGGTAGAGATTTCTAACTGACATTTCTAGAGATAACACAAACTCGTTTTCTTTTCTCCTTAAGAGCTATGATTGTCTTGTGAGGTGCCGCCCAATGAAGTATGTTAAGTTTCTTTGAGGGTGTCTGTTACTTTGTTCAAGAAGCTGTGTTTTCTCTTTCAGGGAATTTTGGCATCCGTGGTCCTTAGCACGACCCTGCAGAGATGCCTCCTCAGCTCCAAAACGGCCTCAACTTCTCAGCCAAAGTCATCCAGGGCACCCTAGACAGCCTGCCCCAGGCAGTGAGAGCATTCCTGGAGAGCAGCGTCAGGCTGTGCCAGCCTGAGCATATCCACATCTGTGATGGCTCCGAGGGGGAGAACCAGCAGCTGCTGGACCAAATGGAAGGAGAGGGCATGATCAAGAGGCTGCAGAAGCTCAACAACTGGTAAGCCAGCCCCCAGCCTCCGCGTTCACATCCTCCCCTTTGCCACCGCGGGGCTGCTCCTGCAAGAGGTGGACGAACACCCAGTGGGGGCTGGGGTGGGTTGTCGACTCTTGAAAAACTTAATGAAATGGTGGAACCATACAGACTTCAGTGTAATGACATTCATCGAGCGGCTCAAGTCTGCAATGAGATGGTACATACAAACACTCTTTGCAAACTAAATCCCTGATAGAAATGACAGTCAGACCTGCTCTGTCCTAAAAGACAAGCTCGTAGTCTAGCAAATGTCTCCTTGAAGGCGCCCCAGCTGGTGTGGTTGTCCACAGTTATGGGACATCGTCAGTGTGCTCGGCCTCTGCTCGGTGTGGGAAGAGCACAGTAACGAATGGGACCGGCCCATTCAGACAGGACACTTGGCTGAAGGGAATCCTGGGCACAGATGCAATGCAAGATGGCGGCACTTCCCTCTCCATTCCTAACCTGTGTGTTTTTTATGTTTGCAGCTGGTTGGCTCTCACTGACCCCAGGGATGTGGCCAGAATTGAAAGCAAGACAGTCATCATTACCCAAGAGCAAAGAGATACCATGCCCATCCCCAAAACTGGCCTCAGCCAACTAGGTCGCTGGATGTCAGAGGAGGACTTTGAGAAAGCGTTCAAAGCCCGATTTCCAGGGTGCATGAAAGGTGAGTGAGACATTTGTTTGACTGGGAAAAATCAAATAAAGCAAAGGCAAACATTATTATGTCATCCTAATGGTAATTACGACAGCCATGAACACTCCTGTGGCCTCAGATAGCTTTAAATTCATGTATGAAACTGGCAGCATATTGAAAATGTCTGGCTCACTACTGGGATTTAGGATAGCTTGGCAGAACCCAGTTGCATGTTTATGAAAACTCTTTCATTTTGGCATTCCATTCACTTTCTAGTGGAGTCTTCAAAATCGGGTGTGGGGGTTGCTGGTAGCAAGGGTGTGATGCTGTTAGTGGGGACCATGAGACTAGGCTCACCTGCTCTGTGGTTGCGGGGTCATTTCTCACCGGTTCCCATCTACTGGCCCCCACAGGTCGCACCATGTACGTGATCCCATTCAGCATGGGGCCCCTGGGCTCACCACTGTCGAAGATCGGCATCGAGCTGACGGATTCACCCTACGTGGTGACCAGCATGCGCATCATGACACGGATGGGCACAGCCGTCCTGGAAGCTCTGGGGGATGCGGAATTCGTCAAGTGCCTCCATTCTGTGGGATGCCCTTTACCTTTAAAAAGTAAGCGTATTATTTCAGAATTGGAAGCTCAAGCAACAAATGAGCTTAGCCTTAAACCCCGGGCCTTTGCTCTGGGGATCTCCAGGTGGGGATGTGGCATGCTCACCCGCGATGTGTCCTCCTGTGCAGGGCCTTTGGTGAACAACTGGCCGTGTAACCCAGAGCTGACACTCATCGCGCACCTGCCTGACCGCAGGGAAATCATCTCCTTTGGGAGTGGGTACGGCGGGAACTCGCTCCTTGGGAAGAAGTGCTTTGCCCTCAGGATGGCCAGCCGGCTGGCTAAGGAAGAGGGTTGGCTGGCGGAACACATGCTGGTAAGATGTGGGAAGTTCTGCAGGCACAAGGTGGGGACTCAGAGGTGGGGGCACGGAGGTCTGAGTATATACGGAAGTGCATCTCCCATTAGGCAAGACCTGACCCGCCCCGAGGAGGACAGATTTAGAAATCCCACCAATGATTATTAATGCTTCTTTTGAAGCACTTCAAATGCAATGGGACCAATGGAGCTCCTTTAGACTTTATTATTTAAAGAGTTCGTTTTGATACCTAAAGACATAGATCTTGGGAACCTCTTTTTGGGGGGCTTCTGGGCACTCTCCTAGACTGAGCCACTGACCACCAGGAGGGACAGGAAGGAACAGATTAAGGAGGAATCTTGTCCCCAACAGATCCTGGGCATAACCAACCCCAAGGGCCAGAAGAAGTACTTCGCAGCAGCCTTTCCCAGTGCCTGTGGCAAGACCAACCTGGCCATGATGAACCCCAGCCTCCCTGGGTGGAAAATAGAATGTGTGGGTGATGACATCGCCTGGATGAAATTTGACCAACAAGGTGACTCTTTTAGGCCCAACGGTTGACAATAATAATTGGACCTAAGCAAACTTTTGGCTTTTAAGGTGTGCCAAATCCTGCCAAATCCAGTGTTTGGATTTTTAAGTTAGTTATTTTACATCTTGCAAAGCCTTAGGAATATGTATTGTGTAAGCATTCTTTAATTTAATATAGACTCTGGATTGAAATCGAGCCATATGTTGCTACTTGTTGACACAATCAATTTGTTAAAATAGTACTGGTAGAAATGGGACGAGGAAGAAAGGGTTGTAAAAGTGTGAAAGTAGAAAATAATGCTCAGATGAGAAAAGAGAAATCTCTTCTGGGGAGGAGGGGGAAAAAAAAAGAGTTGAGAATTTGGTGCAAAAATTAGCCTGGCCAGAGCTGAGAATATATGTTGGGCTTTGTTTGGCATTTCACTTCTACTTCTCTGGTTTAAAACTTTGCAGGTAACTTAAGGGCTATCAACCCAGAAAATGGCTTTTTTGGTGTGGCTCCCGGAACCTCTGTGAAGACCAACCCCAATGCCATCAAGACCATCCAGAAGAACACCATCTTCACCAATGTGGCCGAGACCAGTGATGGGGGCATTTACTGGGAAGGTATCGACCAGCCGCTAGCCCCGGGCATCAGGATCACTTCGTGGAAGAACAAGGAGTGGACCCCCCAGGATGGTGAGCCCCCTCTGGAGGCCCCGGGGCTCTAGCCTACAAGCACTACTTGTCTGGACAAGACCCTAAGGGGCCTCTCCTCTCTTGCTATTGTAGGGGAACCTTGTGCCCATCCCAACTCACGCTTCTGCACCCCTGCCAGCCAGTGCCCCATCATTGACCCTGCCTGGGAATCTCCGGAAGGGGTGCCCATTGAGGGCATCATCTTTGGGGGCCGCCGACCTGCTGGTGAGGCTCTCCTTCGTTCGGCCTGGGAATGTGGGTGTGTTGGCTTCCAGGGGACATCCATGGAATCTCTCCTTTCTCATGACCTTGTCAGAGAGTGCCAAAGATCTCCAGCTTCCAAAAAGCCAGGATAATTGGCAAGGCACCGAGAGCCTTTCTGGATCCTTGACCTAATGGCGCTCTATCCAGTTAAACTTTCTGTTGTGTAGCCTCGGTGGTGTATTTGTGCACTTTCGCTTTGGGGGGTGGGGACAAAATTAGCTCAGTTAGAAAGATACCGTTCGGCCGTGTCTTTCCGTTCTGTGAGATGTCATTGCCAGCCAAAGGGTCTGTGTCAAAGCCTTTAAGGGATGATCCTTTTCTCCCGCTACAGGTGTCCCCCTGGTCTATGAAGCTCTCAGTTGGCAACACGGAGTTTTTGTGGGGGCGGCCATGCGATCAGAGGCCACAGCGGCTGCAGAACACCAAGGTAAGTCAAAGGGAAAAATCTACAACCACAGAGAGTGACTGGCCTGCTCTCTGTCTCTCTGTCTGTCTCTGCTAGTCCGTATGTGTAGTGCGAGAGAGACAAAGCCACGCGTGCTTATGTCAACAATAAATGGTACCGATATTGCCCTATGAGAGCATTTACCAGCACCACCCCCCTCTCTGTTAATAGGCAAGGTCATCATGCACGACCCCTTTGCCATGCGGCCCTTCTTTGGCTACAACTTTGGCAAATACCTGGCTCACTGGCTCAGCATGGCCCAGCGCCCAGCAGCCAAGCTGCCCAAGATCTTCCATGTCAACTGGTTCCGGAAAGACAAGGAAGGCAAATTCCTCTGGCCAGGCTTTGGTGAGAACTCCAGGGTGCTGGAGTGGATGTTCAACCGCATCAGTGGGGAAGCCAGCGCCAAGCTCACGCCCATCGGCTACGTCCCCGAGGAGGGGGCCCTGAACCTGACAGGCCTGGGGGACATCAACACGAAGGAGCTCTTCCACCTGTCCAAGGAGTTCTGGGAGAAGGAGGTGGAAGACATCCAGAAGTACCTAGAGGAGCAGGTTAACACCGATCTCCCCTGTGAAATCGAGAGAGAGGTCCTTGCCCTGAAGCAAAGGATCAGCCAGATGTAATCAGACCCAAGGGCTTCACCTGTGGAATCACCCCCCTCTCCAGTCCATGAGAGATGCTGGGAGGAAGAGCGAGTGGGACGTCCTGAACCGACACCACCCATCCTACTGTAATGACCACATGGATGAGCAGATTCAGGTTTCAGATAAGACCACAGAGTATAGGCTAGTAACTGTGAGATCAGGGAGGGAAACCTTAGCATGTCTCCAAAATTCACTCTCCAATGCACATTTGTTCAACCCCGAAGACACTATGCATTAGACTTTACGGTTGTTTTTTTTTTTTTTTTTTTTTTTTTTATCACTGTAGCTCTATCAGTTAGCTGGAATGCACCGATAAAATACTTGAGCTGTATAGATGGGTGTGTGAATGTGTGCGCGCACGCGTGTCTGTATTTCTTGTTATCTAAGATGTATATAATACCTTTGGAAAAATCTTGGGCAAGATTCTCCACTAGTTGTTGCTAGAAAGAAAGTTTGCTTTATTATTAATATGTTTGTTTAAATTATTTTTATATACCCTTGTTACTTACCTTGATGTAATTCCAATTTTTTCCCCTAACTCTTCTTGGAAAAATTACAAAATAAACTTTTGTAGAGAAGATGGATTCATTTGCTTGGTTTTTCTTATCTGGGCCACCAAGAAGCAAGGAATTCTCTGATGAAACATCGTGTGGTCAGAACCCCCTCCAAAGGAGGTGGGGACATCAGGATCATCCCTAAGGAGGGAGTGAGCTGGGGGGGGGCCGGGATGGAGGAACAGAAAGGAGCCAGATGGGAAGTGGGAGCAGAGAGAATGTCACCCAAGGGTACCGCATCACCACAGTTTGGATTTTCTGAACTAACCACCAGTCAGTGTCTAGAAGCCACTAGTCAGTGTCATTAAATGGTAGGTCTTGTGTCACTAAGTGGGAGAATTTAAAATGTGCTTTTTGGCAAAAGTTTGGGTCTGGGGGCTCAGCCTCCCATATTGAGGAAATTGAGGCCAATTTCATGGGCTTTTGTCAGTAAACTTTTTGACTAACACTTTTCTCAACTGTCATCCACAAGGGAGGAGAGTAGAGAGAAAGCCAAGCGGAGTTCCATGGTGCGAGCATTCATTGAGCGCCTTCTGTATACTGAGCAGTGTGCCAACAGTGGGTGGTCCTGAGAGAAACAGGGGGCGTGGTTTGGCCTCAAGCCCTCACCTGGTCCCTGGGCTTACAGGTTTGTTGGGTGGTCAGGAACAACGCAAACGACCCCGAAGCTGGGTTTGGCACATGCATTCGGCAGATAAACACGGCGTCCTTGGCCTGCTGTCTCCCCGTCCAGGCACAGGCAGTGAGCGCGGCTTGACCCCTCACCCTTCCAGCGAGCCGCGTGTTCTCAGATTAATCACCACACCCCGGCATCTCGGCTTTCCTTGCTTCCACTGCCTGCAGACTCGCTCATTGCCCTAAACTCCTTGGTGCCTTGCTCCGCATGGAAGGTGAAGCCGAGAGCATCTCAATCTCATAGATGGGGAAACTGAGGCCAGGAGCGTCCCTCAGAGCTGGGAAACGGCAACCAGAGCGTTCTTTCCCTTTAAAGAGCTGAGCGCTGACCCAACTCTCCCGACAAAGTGTCGTGTTCTAATGCCAAAACAACTGATGGGGAAAAAAACGTTTAATACAATTAAATGTTATCACTGTATTAATTTAAATTGATGGCTTTCAAACCTGTTTTTTTCTTTTCGCAGCAGAACCCTTGCTTGGCATGTGCTCTGACTCAGAAACCGAATGTCTGAGGGAGACAAAGCAGGGGAGCGTCCACCCCAGGCTGGGGAGAGCTGGGACCCAGGGTACCGGGCTTCTGTTTCTCTGCCCCCTGCTGGGCTCCGAGCGTTTCCTCCCCCACCCCACCCCTGGAAGCCAAGGGGCTTCCAGGTAGAGTTTGGGGGCCATTGTTAAGATGCCCTGTTCTGGGCCTTCAGCAGGCTTCTGATCCTCATGGCAAAGCTGGCCATCTCGGAAGATGTTACACCCCTGCGCAGCATCATCCACATGCCCAGCGCACTGGTATGTGACCACGTTGCCACCAGGCCCTGGGAGTCTGGGGAGCAGCACAGAAGGAGTGCCTTAAACAGAACAAAAGTGTTCAAGGAACCACAAGGACTCAACCCTTGCCTTTGGCCCTTGACTCACTCTCCCCAAACGGTGCCAACTGTGTTCCATCCACCTGCAGGTCCTGGTTTCTGTGCTGGGACCTCTGACTACAATAACGAAGGACGCGATGACCTTGTTTGCCCATGTTACCACGTGGTGCCCCAGTCCCTGCAAGGCAGAAAGACAGACAAAGCCCAGGTGGTTTGCGGGTGTGGATTCCTGGTCTGCCCCCTCCCAGTACACACGAGCCCAGACCAACTAGGGCTGATACCTTCCACCGGAATCCAGCGTGGGTGCTGCCCTCTGGCCCCCATGGGTTCCTGGAGTTGTGCTGGAGACTGGGTTAAAGCCCAGAATACAGTAGGTACACAGCAGATATTGAAAAGGGACAACAGAGCTGCTTTTAAGCTCACTCGAGGCAGCCAGGGGCAGCGGGGCAGGTGGGCGGGGTGGGGCCTGCCAGGGGCACGTTTGGGGCTCACAAGTTCTTACTCTTCTTACCCTCTCTCCTCAGGTCCATCCTCACCCAGAGCCCCCAGGCTGCCCACTCGCCCCTCTGGGTGCCACACAGCATGCTCCTTCTAAAGCTTTAAGACCACCGGGCACGGGCCCTGGAGGTTCCCTTGACCTGCTCCCCTGCAGAGGGCACATGATCACGACCTTGGCCATCACGGTCAGCAACTGCAGTAAATAAGGCACCAGGTTCCATCATCTATGGGAAAGGGCCTGCCTTCCCCGACCTGCCCCCGCCCTCCTGCTTTTCCCAGGGGGCAGTAAACACTGGCGACCTTGGACACATCCCAGTTCGACCTCTGGCCAGTGGTGTCACCCAAAGTGACATTTATCAGTGTCATAGGACAATAACACCCTTGCTGGGGTCTGACGAGGATAAAACAAAACAACCCAGCCCAGCATGGACTCTGGGGTCCGGAGGGTCCGGGTGTGAGTCACCAGCGTACTCTCCAGTGATTGCACAAAACTCCGAGCCTCATTTCCCCAACTGTAAAATGGGCACCATGACCGTACCTTCTCAGGGGGTTGAGGAGGTCAAATGGGATGACGTGAGGAAGGGGCCTGACACTCAGCAGGCACGTGTTTGCTCTGCTCTAGGTCTTTACTGTGGGCTGAGCTCATGCAACACCAGGGACGGGGAGCTCGCTGTCCCTCACGGCAGCTGGCCCATGGCTGACCAGCCCTGGGTTCCCGAGTGGCTCTGAGGGGCTGTCCCTGGGAAGGACACAGGGTCGCTGGGGGCAGGCTGGGGGGGCACACATGGACCCAAGCAGCCGCCACCCAGGCCAAGGTGGGAACAGGACCAGCCCTCACTCCCCTCAGGGCTGACATTCAGGATGGTCACGCTAGAGGTGAGAAGCTGAAATCATCCCACCGCCCGCTCATCCATCCTGGGATGATGGGACACCCAGACCTTCTCAGCCGAGGGGCTCCCAAACCTGGGTCTGGGTTCCCTGGCAGTCATTGTTCCACCAGTGGCACCTGTCCTCCCCCAGCGCTGACCCCGTCATACCTCACGAGCCTCCACCCAGACCTTTGCAGCAGACTGGGGAGCTGGGCAGGGGGAGGATCCCCCCAAGCTGAGAAGACCCTGAGTCAGCTGACATCACCCCAATGAACTACGATGACGTTTCCTCCTTGGGGTGAAATGGGACCTTGAGATGGAAAAAAGCCCAGAGGGAGTAAAATAAAGAAAGTGACTTTTTTCTGCTTTTCTGAAGTTTTGCCTTGAGTTTTCCTGTCCCCGCTTGGACAGGAAACTGAACACAGGGGGGTCCCTTGGGAGAGGTTCCACACACGGGTTCTTGTCAAGGACCACCTCCCGGGACCACTGCATGATGGACGTGGCTCTGATTTTTACAGAGCTGTTCCACGCACGATGTTCTCTCTGCCATCTGCGCCCCCCCCGCCCCCCAGCAGTGGGAAGGAGCCCAGAGGTTTTCTCTGATGCCGCAGAGCCGGGATTTGGGGCTGCTGCAGAGAAATAATGGACGTCATTGGTCCACGGCAGCACCGTGGCGGGGCCAGGAACACATTTGCTTTGCAGACACCTGTCACCGTTTCTGCACTGATGCTTGTTCCTGGGGGCTCACTTGTCTGCCACCTGCTCAGCGCCGTGTGGCCCCCTGGTAATGGGCTATGTAAATGTGCGAATGTACGCCAGGCGCACCAGCCCACTCGGCAGAACCTTTCTCCAGGCGAAGCAATTTGCAGCAAAATATGCTGTAAATATTTGTTCAGCCCAGGAAAATGACTTTAATTGCATAATTAAACTCGTTGTAGATGCTGCTTCTGGACAAAATGACTGGAGAAAAGCTGAGACCACAGCTGTCCTTCTGAGTTTGTTGAATAGAGGGGACTAAGCATTTGTTTGCAAAGACTTTGCTCAGCTTACACCCACCCCCCAAATTCCTTCATGCAGGGGGCTTCTGAGAACAGTCAGGGAGGATGGAGGAAGGGGCTTGGTGGCTGTGGGAGAGGGGAGAGGGGAGGGGGGAGGAAAAGTTCCCCAAATCAGAGAACCAACAGCAAAGTTAGCCCCCAGGCCCTCGGACAGGATTTGCACTGTGTTTTCCCAAAAGTTCTAGTGAACAGCCCACCTCCCATGGATAACTCGTATCTTGAGCAAATGATCAATTCCCTTAATTGGGAAAATCGAAAGACGTTTGTTTTAGAAGAATACATTGCATCCTAGCCATTAATTAAAAAACAGGCATTCCTTGCGAAAGTGACCAGATCAACACGACACTTGGGGAAAGAAGCTAGCCACAAAAGACATGTCCGTTGTGTAATTCCCCTCATAGTAAATGTCCAGAATGGGCAAATCCACAGGGACTGAAATTAGATTTGTGGTTGCCAGGGGTCAGGTTGGGAGAGGCATTGAGGAGCAAGGAGTGATTGCTAACGGGGATGGAGTTTCTCTTCGGGGTGCTGAAAATGTTCTCAAATTAGATTGGGGTGAAGGTTGCGCAATCCTGTGACTATGTTAAAAACTATTGAATGATGCATTTTAAGCTGATGAATTTTACGGTACATGAGTTATAGCTCATAACGTGGTTTAAAAAGAGAATAAATTCCACAAAAACAAAAGTGTCTCTTAACTGGCATTCGAAACCTGTAGTCTGTCAAAGGCTCTCAGTTGGAGGCCTGCGCTCGCCTTGTCAGAAAGGTGACAGGGAAGAAGGAGGTGGTGGGGCAGGTACAACCCACTGAAATTCACTCCCGGAGACAACCAGAAGCATTCAGAGAAAATGGAAAGAGGACAGATTTTCTTATTGTAGGGTTCAGTGTCATCTAATGCCAGGCCTGTGAACCTCTCCCAGTTGTTACGAGCACCGTAAAATCATCTCACCAACTTCCAGGAGAAACAGGGCCGGAGAGGACAGAAACCGGCAAAAGTCATGAATCGAGCAAGTGGCAGCCCTGGGGCCACCAGGAGCCTTGGATTCCCCGCCGGCTTGCATTGGTGTTGACTCCAGTGCTATAATCCCAACCTGGTCCCCAGCAGGGAGAAGGACCCCAGAGAGCATCCCAGCTCTGACAGTGGGTCAGGAAGCTCACGCCAACTGGCTTGGCAATGGAAGGGAGGGTTCAGCTCATGTCACCACATAAGGGAGGGTCTAGACACATGTGCTCTGAACATCAAGGGTTCCAGCCATGCAAGAGGGCCCACTTTCCTTCCCCCTTCCCCTATAACAGAAGCCTGTGGAAGGGGATCTGGGTTATGAAACTAGTATCCCCCGCAACCGCTAGAATCCTGGCACGGTCTGGGGACAGGCTCTTCCTCTCTGAGCCTCAGTTTCCCCAGCTGTGCCGGAGTGCCCCGCCTTCCCCCCGAAAGTCTTTCCATCTCCAAACTGCCATGAAGTTGGAGCCACGTGGCTCCTCGGTGGGACCCTTAGAATTGGGGTTTAGTGAGCCCAGCTCCAGGTGCGGGGAGAAGGACAAGGTGGAGAAGGCGAGTTTCCTTCAGGGACGGGAAGAACACGTCCCACCCGCAAACAGCTCACCTGTCGCTCCTCAGCATGTCTGCAATCCTGCCCCAGGAACACCCCCCACTCCCTGTTCATCCCACTTGATAACACCATCTGCTCCTCACATACCGCTCAATTCTGCCAACGCCACGTCCCAGGGAAGGGCGGTGTGGAACGGAACGCTCAGACTCACCGGCACATCCCCTGCTCCCCTCGGCCCTCCATCTTGGCCCAAAGCCTGGCTCCCTGCAGGCCATGGAGGGGAGAGATAGACTCCCAACCTGCGGCTGGTTTGGTCTTCAAGGACACGGGCAAACTCAGGCAGTGGGGTACTCAGCTGGCCTCGAGAGAAGCCCCCACATCTCCTGGGAAGATGAAAGGGACCTTCTCCGGGGCCCAGGGGCAGCCCCAGGCCCACGGCAGCCCCAGGGATGCCAGCATCTGAAGGCCTTGGCTGCCAGTCAAGCGCTAGCCCCTGCAGGGTTCAAGGCTACTTTTCGGGTCTGGGTAAAGGCCTGACCCCAGTGGAGGCCGCTGGCTCGCGGTGAAGTTCTCTGCCAGGGGCTGAGGCTCCTGGATCTGGCTGAAGGGGCACCTTGGCGGCCCAAGATGGCCCCGGGGGACTGACCAGTCTGGCCGGGTTGGAGCTTCCCTTGGGGTTGGCCTGAACCTCCCACCCCACGGTCCCCTCGATTGGCAGCACACCCTTCCCGCAGAGGTGAACTCCGGTCTGGCCTCAGTGGGCACAGAGGGCTTTATCACCATTAAGAGCAGGGACCAGGGAGCCAGAGGCCCCGGTGACTCACGAGGCAGCTGCTGCCGGGTTTGTAAAGCGGAGCTCAGAGCCATTAGCCGCTAGGAGATGAAATTTACATTTTGAATTAACTTGGATCATCAGAATGCTTCCTCTCGACCCAGGGAAATCAAACATAAAGTCGGAGGGGCTGTGGGCTGGAGAGGTAGAGGCTTAGCCAAGCATGCCAGATTGGCTTTTTCTTTTTCTTTCTTTTTTTTTTTTTCAACAGGCTGCAGGCAAAAGGGGACGAGAGGACACTGCCACAAAGTCAGGCTCAGAGACGGAGGGAGATGGGAAGTTGAGATACTCTTTCTCTCTTTTTCCTTTGGGCAGAAGCACAATAGATCTGCGTGGCAGAATTAAATTCTGATCTGTCTGATCTCCTCCATCTCTTCCTCCCCTAATAATGGTTATTTATCGAGCACTTATTATGTGCCTGGCACTTAGCTAAACACTTTAGAGATAAGGCAGAGTGAATTTGTCTTCCCCTGTGCACCCCTTTCCTTATTTCCCCCACCCGAGGCCCTCGTGGGGAGGGAGTCTGAGGGAAGAAGTAAAGAGACAGTTTTATTAACAACACAAGGCTCCCCGAGTTACGTCGGGAAGTTTGTCTTTCGGACGCACTGCTCAGGAACGCGAGGCCCAAATCTGGCCACGAAGCCTGCCAAGGCCCCGCTACCTTCTCCCCTGGTCTACGCGAAGAGTGTGCCCTGGGGTTGTGCAGTGCCCCTTCTGTGTAACTGTCCAAGTTAGAATAGACCTCACAGGCTGGGATGAAAACTCAGAGGGCAAGCTGAAGACGTTTACACCTTCCTGTGGCCTCTGAGTGTGTCTGTGACCTAGCGGAATTTGTCCTTCCTGAAAAGGGGCAGTTTTCAGATGTCCCTCTAGCTTCATGCTGGTCCTTAGACAACGTCCCCCACCCCCGCCGCCCCCAGCTCCATGGGGTAAGTTCTTTATCTATAGGGTCTTCCTGGATTCATGGGCAAGTTGACTCCCAGAACAGACTTATAAGTCAGGTTGCTTTGGGTTGACTAGCTCCAATCTGATGTCCTTCACATCCAGAACCCAGATGGCTCAGAGGAAGGGCCACCTCCCCTGTACCATGGGCGTTGGTTCTTGTAGGGAGACACATGCCCTGGGCCCCTCCACGGGGTGGGTTCTGGCACCGTGCAAACATGGGAGCAAGACCGAAGACTGGAGGCTGGGCTGCTCACAGCAGGGTCAGTTTTTCCTGCTGCAGAACAGGAGAGCCCATGCTCCTGATGAGCAAAATGCCTGTGTGCACTTCCCAGCCAGCCATGCCTCCCGACCATGGCAGGCCTCCAAGATCAATCCATCACTTTCCAATGAATAGTTATTGAACGCCCTCTGACTGCCTGGCACTTAGAGTCGGCCCAAGTGCTTAGGTGAGCTGATCAGGACTGTCCTTCTTAATGAATTGGTCCCATAGGAGCCTCTGTCCTTTTCCCAGGGTCACTGAAAAACTTCAAGCCTCAAGTTATCAGGAGCAATATTTCCTACAGACAAGAATCCATAGGCTCACTTTCTGCCCCTTCCAGAATTCCCGGGTGGTCAGCCTCCTGGTCCACCTCCCATATTTTGTAATTCTGCCTGGGCAGCGAGTTGCATTTGCAATCTACCTTCCCCCACCTTTCCCTCTCTCTCCCCCCCTCCCCCCTTCTCTTCATCTATCAATCCAGCCCCTTACCCTTCCACTTAATTATCCATTTCTTTATCTTCCAACCGTCTATGCCTCCGCCTGCCCTCCATCCATCCACACATCTACCCAGTTGACCATCCAACCTCCACTTAGGGGCTCATCTGACCACTGTAGGGTCCATTAGATGTAAACCCTTCATCTCCCTTCCATCCACCCTTTCATCTTCTCACCAGGGCAATGCACCTCCCAAGCTGTGAGAGCCAGAAGCTTAATCAGCTCTGCCTGATTTTCCCACAATACCATGTGTCTTCAGGACGAGGTAACTGCTAAGCTGGACAGAGCAGAAAAGCTGGATGTTCTCAGGGGTGTAGACAGATTGCTACAACGGTTCAGAGGAAGTGGCATGTGAGCAGCCCTAGTAAAATGATGTCAAGTTTGGAAAGCCAGGGTCGAAAGGACAGAGTATAGGAATTGCAGGTGGATTAAGGGGCACAAGCAAGGATCAAGGCGGGCTGAGGGTGGAAAGTTTGAGGATCGGTGCACCGTGAGTTGGGAGTAAGTGCCATCTAGACAGTTGGAAGCTGAGTGGGCAGAAACATGGCTTGGTCCTAGTAAGGTGTGTGGACCGTGGGAAGTGGAGAGAGTTGGAGTGGGTGCCCCAGGCTGGAGCAGATTATGAAAAACCAAGCCGTGGACCTGAGCTGGGATTCATTTTGTTGGCACAGGGAGGAGACAGGAGGCTTTTAGTGAGAGAAACCTCAATGGAGAGCAGACCCTGAAATCTGAAATGGTATGCTTTCCACTTTGGGGTGCTGGTTGGTGCCATCCTTCTCAACCTGGGGAGCTGGGCCCAGACCACTCGGTTGTCCCAGGGGTCTCTCCATTCAGCCCACATGGCAGAACTCAGCCGATGGGGATCTTGAACAACCTGAGTCCAGGAAACAGGTTGGCGTGGGGAGTGTGACTGACCGCAGGTCAGAAAATGTGGCTCTCCGTGGTTACTTCATAATGGCTGTGGCAGTTCCTGCTTATCCACCAAGAACAAAGTGGCACCGGAAATTGAACAACTTCCCAGGCTCTTGCCTCTGGCAGGGGAGAAATCTAGGTCTTTTATGGTTTCAGACATAAGTGCTAGCCTGCTGTTATGCTAAAAATTTCAGCATCTGAAAAGTTCCAAGCTAATTTTCAGGGGGGAAATTAGATGAGAAGTGGCTTTAAAACTCGGAGAATTCTTGTGTTTAAAAACTTGGTTGCCAAGGAGACTCTTTCTCCAATACTTCCTCGCCACTCCGTTATAAATGAAACCCCCTAACTGAAGGGTAATTAAGGTAATTGGTAGCACTTCTGCAGAGAGAGAGTGTGGCAAGGCAGCTGAGGGGGAAGGGGCTCCCAACTTTTTGGGGCACACCCCCCCGAGCCCTGGGGAACCTGGGCCCATTACTGCACATGGGGGGCTCACGGGCACCTTTGGAGGAGAACATAAGCCAGCGAACAGCCGTACGCTGTGTTCTGTGAAAGGCCAAGCAAGTGATTGCTGAAAGGAAATCTTAAATGTCACGCTGCTACCCTGTTGGTTTCGAATAGGTGAAAAGCTCCGTGAGTCAGTTAATGAGCAGATTGTGCAGGCTGCAGCGTTCCGGCCCCCTGTGGCCGTGTTAATGTATGTGGTACCAGGCAGGAGCTGAAGCAATTGTTATTACCACCTTCGGGAGGGAGGCAATTTAGCATTTAGTTTCTGGTCCCAGCCATCCAGCAATCCATCTGTCCATTCACCTATCTCTCCATCTGTTCATTCATTCAGTTGTCCATTGGAACATCTACCCACCCACCATCCATCCACCCATCGGGCCAGCCAGCCACCCATTTATTCACTCATCTACCCATCCGTCTGTGTATCTGTCTTCCTATCTGTCCCATTCTCTATCTACCTAGCCGTGTGCGCAAGCACACATCCAACAGAGATGGTAGGAAGGATGGATGGATGGATGGGTGGATGGATGGATGGATGGATGGATGGATAGTTGGTTGGATGGATGGACAGATGCATAGATGGATGGATGGATGGATGGATGGATGGATGGATGGATGGATGGATGGATGGATGGATGGA
>NC_058412.1:133009048-133037438 GCF_002201575.2 Neomonachus schauinslandi
GATGGATGGATGGATGGTTGGATGGATGGTTGGATGGATGGATGGATAGTTGGTTGGATGGATGGACAGATGCATAGATGGATGGATGGATGGATGGATGGTTGGATGGATGGACAGATGCATAGATGGATGGATGGATGGATGGATGGATGGATGGATGGATGGATGTACAGATGGACGGGTGGATAAATCAATGGATAGATAGTGACTGCACATCCACTATCTGTCTGTCCACCTACTTCTATTTACCTATCTAGGTATCCATTCAAGTATACGTTCATTTGTCTGTCCTCCATCCATCCATCCATTTATCCTCTCTCCCGCCATCCACCTATAGCGAACATTTACTGGACACCCATATGGCTGGAGACAACACCTGCCACTTGCTGAGTGCTTGTGTGTGTGCGCACTTTCCAGGCATCCTTCTTTAGTTCCTCCTCTCAACCTGGAGACTTGGGTGTTATTATGATCCCCCATTCTGTAGATGAGGCAGTAGGGGCGTTCTTATAGCTAGCAAAGGTGGGAGCTTGGATTTTTAGCCCTGGTCTCCACCCTGGGTGTAAATCCCCAGAGAGGGGGGCTGTGAGTTTGGCATCTTCCCAACCACCAGCGTTTCAGTCCTAAGAGCAAGAGTTGAAGGAGGATGGGGCCAGAGAGCAAGGACGAAAGACCAGGAGGGGAGCCTACATCTGAGGCTCCAGGAGCCGGGGGCTCTCGAAGGCCCGGATCCAGCTGCCCTGACTGATGTTCTGCTCTAGCGTGCATGCGCACACCATCTATCGGGCCCCTTCCTCCTCCCACAGGGTAAATACTGCCAACGTGTTCGGGAAGCTGGTGCCAAGGTGAAAAGTCCATAGATCAGAAACCCTAGTGGGGAGGCTGAAGCCCCAGGGAAATGCTGTTCCCAGAAGCTGAGACCTTTTCCCCGGTGAGCGTCAGGCTCTTTCACCCCTCCACCCTCCACCCCTCTGCAGGCAATGCCAAGTAGGTAAGCTGGTGCCCCCAGCTTTGGCCTCCGCCTCCCCCTTTACCTCCTTCCAAGGTACCCTTCTCCCAGGATTAGGCTGGTTAGTGGTGGACTTCTGACATCCAGGGGGTCCAGGTGCAGAGCAGCGTGGCCGGAAGGGGAGAGCATTCCCCGTGGCCCTGCACCAGGCTGGGGCTTTAGGTACCTCTTCACGGTGGATCCAGCCCACATTCCAGCAGCGAGTGGGCCCACTGTTTTCAGTTTGCAGAAGAGGAGACTGAGGTTCAGAGTGGTGAGGTGACTCCCCAGGTCAGATAGTTCGTTTTCAAGGAGCAGAGTCTCACTGAACCCTCATGGTGCCACGCACACTTCACGGGGCAAGGGGCAGCTGCGCCGGGCTGCAGTGGGCACGGCAGGGGGTGAGGGCGTAGGCTCTGGTGTCAGCCACTTCTGAACTGTGTGACCTCGAGTGAGTCCCTTTACCTCTCTATGCCTCGGCTCCCTGCTTTGTACCAGAGAGATAATAACAGGACCTTCCTCTTGGTGAGGGTTCAGAGAAGGGGTGCACGTCAGCTGTTCTGAACATGCTTGGCACACAGTAAGTGCCCAGTACATGTCAGCTCGTTCCGATGACTGCCTCCCTTGTGTCCTGGGGCTCTGTAGGGGAGCACCTGTCGGACAAAGGGGCCATGCTGTGGGCAGGACCCCCAGGCCGGAGCCGTGGCACGGTGCGGAGGGGAGGATTGATCGGCTGGCGTGTCGGCCTGGGAAGGGCACCCCGAAGGCTGGCAGGGATGATGCCGTTGCAGCAAGCCACAGTTCCGGGGGACACTGCCACACTGCAGAGATGGGTGGGAGCTGGGACCTGGGGAGGGGCCGTCCCTCAGTGGGTCCTTGGGGACGGGTCTCCTAAGCTTTTTGTGGTCTGAAGAGACTGATGAACCTCTGTTGAGCGAGCCACTGAGGAACAGGATCTGGACTAACCCCCACCCCACCCCACCGGTGCCCAGAACGGTGCCTGGTGTCAGCCAGACATTCAGTGACACCCATTGGGGCCGACACTCCTGTGGGCTCCCATGTGGCAGAGAAGGCACTTACAGCAGGCTGCCTCTCTGAGCCCCCAGCCTCCCCTCAACCCGAGGCAGCCATGGCACCAAGATCCAGCTTATGGGGCTCACGGGGTGAGAGACTTGCCAAGGTCCCTGGATGCTCAGGGCAGGACAGGGTTTGAACCCCGATGTGTCTGAGCCCAGAGGGGCTGCATCTACCTGCTGCTGTCTGCCTTCCAGCCATCTACTGACCCAGGTGGAGCCAGGCCTGGGTTCCCCCAACGCTCTGCAGACGTTACCAGTGGTTGGGTGAAAGTTTGAGCAACTGGGGACCATTTGCTGAGTGTTATCCCCGTGGCAGACTCTGGGGGGACTCCCATGCCAGCCAATTGGACATGGCCCTAGGCTTTGGGCAGCAGTTTTTGGTCAGGGGTCCCTGCTGGGGGTGGGCTCTGCCAACACTTCAGAGCTGCTTCCTGAGCCCAGAGCTAAGCTGATGACATTTGTGCCTTCCTAGATAAACAATCCTCACATCCACCCCCCATCGAGTGCTTGCCAGGTGCAGAGCACTGTGCTGAGTGCCTTCTCAGTGCCTCCTGGGGTCCCCCGAAAGCCCTCGAAGGAAATGCTGCCTTCATTCTCACGCTGCGTATGAGAGACGGTGGGGGGCTCGCTGTGAGCACCACCATCTCCCTCGCTCCTGCAGACAGGTCCAAATGCCCTGCCACCGAACGGCTCGCTTGCCCCCCACCTGCCTCGGCCCCCCACCCAGGGAAGCAGACAGAGGTGCTACTGCCCCCCGTCTCTCCAGGTGGGGAAACTGAGGCTCACAGCTGGGAAGAGGCAGATCTGAAGGCTCCCAAGTTTCTCTTGCTCACTGCGGACAGTCTGAGCGAGTCATCCAAGGTCACCCAGAGCCGCCACCACCGCAAGACGACAAGAGTGTTTTGACTTCTGGTCAGGCCCTCCTTCCATCCCGCTGCGCCGCGAGGGGAGGGAGGCGTGGGGGCCGCCGGGGGCCTCTTTAATTCATGAGTTACTGGCAGAAGCACAATCTCGGGGGAAGATTGATGACCGGCTGCAGGTATTGGTGGGCGGATTCATAAAGCTGTCGGCAGCGGGCCGTAAATCAGATGAATATTCAAGATTCGGCCCCGGGAGCAATTCTCCAGCTCGGCAGTAACAAGATGGATGCGCCGCAGGAAGGCGGGCGCCGTGGCCTCAGGAGCCCCCGCGTGAGGCTCTTTCCACTCGCACAGAGCTTCTGCTTTGCCTGGGGGACTTGGGGAGCTCGAGAGAGAGAGGGGAGAGGAGCTCGTGGACCCCAAGCCCCAAAGCAGACCCCCCCTTTATAAAGATATTTTTTTGTCAGGGTATCTTTACATGCAGTAAAATACATAGGTCTTCAGGGGCAAGGGGGATGAGTTTGGACACTTGTGTGTCACCACCACCCAGATCAAGATCTAGAACATTCCATCATCACCCCAGAAATTTCCCCGGTGCCCTGCCCTATGAATCTCACCTCCCTGAGCCCCAGGCAACCATTGGTCTTCTTTCCATCACTAGAGGAGGGTTGTGCCTTATCCAAGACAGACAGACTTCTGTGATGGACATGGGTTCTTTCTCTTTTGCAGGCTGTGGTCCCAGGACCCTCTTCTGTGTGGCCGTGTGGCCCCCAGGAAGCCTTGACCATGGTGGGTTGAGCCAGTCCCCCACTGCGGCCGGCTGGCCTGTTTCCAGCTCTGCCAGAGGGGGGAAGGAAACTGTGAATGCCTGTCCTGGTCTTTCTGGGTACTTCCTCTTGGGTAAATACCTACGTGTGGAGGGCAGATGGTTGTAGAACTTTGCCAGGAACTGCCCCCCAGATTTCCAAGTGCATGTGCTTTGGCGCCTGCCAGCCCCGACCAGCTTTCCCTCTGCGGCCTCGCCGCCCGCGGTGATCTGCTATTTCTACCCTCCCCGCTCGGGCAGGTGTGTGGGGTCACGGGCATGGGACACCCCTCTGTTTCATTCAGAGTCCCCGCTGGTCCTGCAGGATGGCAGGCTTTCTCCTTCCCTCCCGAGCTGCCGGGGAAGGCGGCCGGGCTCTCGCTGAGCTCAGGAGCTGCATGCCTAGGAGCTCCCTTCCAAATGAGGCTGAAGCTGGTTCCCGGGGCCGCTGAGGCTCAGCTCAGATAACGTCCCTTACGAAGCTCTCCCGTGGTTGCCCACTGCACCAGGCAACAACCCCAATTCCTCCTGTGTGTGGCCACGAGGGCCCGTGGAACCGGACCTTGGCTACCCGCCCCCTCCCCCCCAATGGCCTCTTCTCAGGCCAACCATCCCTCCTGCCAGCCTGGCCTTGGCCTACCGCCTGGGTCAACCACATTGGCTGTTCCTTCTGCCTGCAGAGTGGTAGAGGTGAGGTCTGTGTTTCCTTCTCCCTCACCCCTGCAGCCTCTGTAGCTGCCCCATTTTGGGGTCCTACGGGCTCGCTCGGGGGCATCCTTGAGGGTGCAAAGGCTTCGGAGGGCCCCACTGCCCTCCCCTCCGCCCGTCGTATCTGGGCCCCAGTGGGAGGGGTCCCCACTGCCTTCGGCCACAGAGAGCTAGCTGGCTGTGGGTCAAGCTCTGGGCACTGCCTGTGTGGATGTCACCCTGAGCCCCATCGGACAGCCCGGGAGCCCGAGGTCGCTGTGATGCCGAAGGCCCCTCCGTCTCCAGCCCGTGGGATTGGCCTCTCTGAGCGGGGGGGGAGGCCCTCAGGGGTCTGGCACCTCACCTGGTAAGGGAGCCCTGGGCTGGCTTTGGGCAGAGGCCAGACTCCATGAAATGCCTCCCTCTTGGGATTCACACCCTCCCAGTAAGGCCAAAGGAAAGCTCTTGCCTTTTCCTCTTCTGGAGAACATTTCCCCACTCCCCGGCTCCTGAGATGAACTTCCCTGCTGAGTCTGGGCTTTATTGCTTCATTGGTATCAATTGGCACCATAGGCAAATATTCCATGAAGTTGGGCGCCTTTAGAAGTTAATACACGAGGGACCTCTCCGACACCCCCGGGTCTCCCCATGTGTCCGTTCCCCCCTCCACCCTGGTGCAAAGCCAGCCCCAAGGACCCATCAACATCCCAGAGGTCGGAGCCCCCGAGGATGGGGAAAGCCACAGGACCCGCACCCCCTTTTGCTCACTGTTCTATCCTGGGGCAGGGGTGTTGACAGAGGTCACGTCCCCCCGTCCCCCCGCCCTGGGGAGCTCTGCCTCCTCTCCCCAGAGCCCAGAGCACTACCAGCCTAGTCCTTGGGGAGGGGAATTGTCCCGCCTTATCCCTCAGTGGTCTTGCCAGTGGCCCTGACTTCTATCCCCGAACCCTGGTGCCATCCACCAACGCCTCCAACCAGCTCCCCCAAAGGAAGTCACCCCAGATCTTTCCCCATTGAGTTAAAAGTTTCCTGGTCTAGACTTTCAAAGTCCGAGAAAGAACCTTAGCAACACAGGCACGTCCACAGGCAGACATGTGCGTCACGGAAAGCCTGGAGCCTGGTGATTGGACCGTCTTTGCTGCAGCGAGTCAGGCCCCCGAACGCTTGAAAAACAACATAATGTATTCCTGTCTGCAGCTCTGAGCAAAAGCTCATTTCGTGTCTCGTGTTTCCATTTCCTGAGGATTAATAAGTGTGGAGGGGAACTCGGGCTTCATGCCGAATATTTATTTAGTCAATATACACATCAATTTAGCAAATTAGAGATTGCAAGCCATTTCTAAGCAATGCTGTAAAAATAACAGCTGTACTTTAAACTGGTAATGGATTTTGGTGTGGGGGGTGGTGGCTACGTGCCTGGCACTTTACAAGTACATAGTTTAGTTCCCCTTAAACTTCAGCAAATGTCTGAGTCATCGTGGCTGTTAAGAAAGCAGACATCTAAACCCCATTGTCTGGGGTGCACGGAAGGGGCCTGGGATGGGGGTTCTGGAACATGTTTGGAGAAGACAGAGTGGGCTTTGGGTGGAGGGACCCTGACTCCGTTCCTTGTGGCTGGGTGACTGCAGGGGGCAGGTTTGGGGCTGGGTGATTTGCTGTTCAGGGCTCTGTAGGATGTTTCTAGTAGCATCCCTGGCCTCCACCCTCTAGATGCCATCAGAAGCAGCCCCCTCCCCAGTTGTAGGATCACAAGTGTCTCCAGAAATGGACACATGTTCCCTGGGCTGGGGGGGTGGAGTGAGTGGGCACAATCTCCCCCAGTTGAGAACCACCGATGTATAGCAAGGTTCTCAGACCCTCTGGGGTTCTGTCTCTCCCTAAAGACCCCCTTCTGCAGCCCAGTGAGTGAGTGGCAGCAGCCCCCATGCTGTAGGTGAGAGAAGGGGCTCAGGGAGGCGCAGGGACCCTCCCGGGGGCACTTGGCCAGCGCCCGGCTGAGCTGGGATGTGCAAGCCACTTCCTGCTTCTTGGAACGGTCAACGGCTCCTTCTCACCCCTCCAGCCTCTGTCCAAATGCCGCCTCCCCAGAAAGGCCTGCTCCGTCTCCTGCGGCTAGGGTAGCTTTCTAGCCCTCTGCCCCCCGCGACTCTTTCTCAGCACTGCTGTTCTCTTCCCAGGCTTTGCCGATGGGCACCTCCTGGTCTCGGCTGGGAGGTGCGTCCCTCAGGGCTTTCTCCCTCCTGGTCCCTGCTGTTTCATCTGCACCTGGCACAGAGTAGAAGAATCAGAATGATAGAATGGCTCCCCTCAGAGGTTGCCAAGGCAGAGCTGCTGCTGACTGCCCCACATCATCTGCTCTCCCTGTCTTCTCCAGGAACGAGGACCCTAATTTTTAGCGTCTGGGCACATGGATGTGTGACTGAGCGCTGGCCAATGAGATGTGAGTGTAAGTCCTGTGTGTGGCCTTCCAGGAAGTACCCTTATAGAAAGTGAACAAGCTCTTCCTCACTCCTTTCCCCTTCTTGATGGCTGGAATGGGGACGTGATGGCTAGAGCACAGGCAACCACCTTGGTCTCTGAAGTAGAAGCTCTGTGTTGAGGATGGAGGGACAACAAGCTAGAAGGGACCTGGGCTTTGGTGACTTCTGGTTTGATTCTCTGTTCCATGTACCACACTGAATCCTAACCAAGGCTCTAGGCTTTTGGGAGTGCCCGGGATGGACGAAGGAGCAAATGCTGTTCATTCTGTTCAGGCAGCTCCCAGATCAATAGGTTGCATGGGGCCTTGCAGTTAGACAGTTCCCAGCTCCACCGTCAGATTAGTTCCCCCAGCTGCCAAGGTCAGAAGGGTCTCTGTGGTCTCAGGAGTGAGGCAAAGCATTGGGGAGCAGGGGGAGGACACAGGAGTGAGAAATGGTCTGGGCTTCCAGCCTTACTTCCACCCAAGTACTTCATTCATTCATTCATTCATTCATTCGGTGAATGCCACTCTACACCTGCTAGAGGCTGGAGCCTGGATGATCACCACTACAGCTTCTGGAATCCTGGAGCGAAGCCAGCCAGTCGGGGGAGACAGACCACAACCCAGCGAACAGGGAGGCGACTATGCGGATGAGGGTGGCCTGCTTGGCTGGGGGTGAAGAGAGGTGCAGTTGAGAGCCGCTGAGCAGGGCAGCTTCCGGGGGAGGGACAGGAAAGCGCTCTCCGAGGGCTGACAAGTGGGGAATGAGGCCAGCATCGGCCGAGGGGCCAGGCTCTGCCACGTGCTGCGGGGACAGGAACCCAGGTGGCCAGGAGGCTGGAGTGGGAGGGCCAGCCTGGGAGGCGATTCCGTTGGGGGCTCAGGTGAAGGGGGCCCATGTCGCGGAATTAGGCAGGGGGCTGGAGCCGCAGATGCTCTTACCCGGGGCTCAGCACGCTGCGGCGGATTTTCTCTGTGGCTCCTCCTGCGCCCTGGGCACTTGCCCGTGACTCCAGGGGCTGGGGGGCTTTTTCAGACCCCTCGAGTGGCCCTTCCTGCAGGTGCGGCAGGCTGTCTCACCCCCGCCGGGCACAGTCCCCAACCCACCACTGCCGAGGCTGGCGGATGAATACCTCTCGTCCCTGGCCTCCCAGCTGGAGTAAACTCGATGTCAAGGTGATTGGTGGTATGTCCTGCACTGGATCCCAGGGCTCCCGCGGCTGCCCGAGCGGCGATCGTGCCCCATTCAGGCCCCTCCCACAGGGCTCCCTAGGATCACTCTCATCCCTGACTCCCTGTCTGCCCCGGGGAGACCCCAAACTCGGGCACAGCACCATTAACGTGTTTCACCCTCACAACAGCAACCCCGGAAAGGAGATAATATCATTGCCCCCATTTTACCGCGAGGAAAATCGACCTGAAGCACAGAGAGGCTAAGTCATTTGATCAAGGAAAGCACAGGAGGTGGCAGAGCCAGGACTCGAATACAGACAGTCTGTGTGTTAACACCCTGCCCACAGCATGGTTTTATAGTTGGTTCTGATTTTGACTTGAAGGCAGCCCAAAGCTCAGTGTAGACCCGCATCCTTCAGCCGTGGCCCCATGCCAGCAGCAGCCCTTGGGAACTTGTCACAAAGGCTGAGTTTGGGCCCTACTCCAGACTGGCTGAATCAGAGACTCTGGGGCTGTCCGTCCGGAGATTCTGGTGCACACTCAAATTTGAGAACCGCTGGTGTAGACCAGTGGTGTAGACATGACCTGATCTATAGTTTTAAAAGGCTCTCTCTGGCTGCCATGCAGGGAATGGATGGGAGACAGCAGAAGGGGTCTCCATGTCAGGGAAGAGGGGCTTCAGGGGGAAAGATGTGTGCCATGGGGGTAGAAAGAAGGTGTCAGATTTGGGCCACACTTGGGGGGTGGAGCCAACAGACCTAGAGATGGATGGGGTGTTGGTGAGGCAGAGAAGCAAAGAGCCCCTAGGTTTTTGGCTTCGAGCAGTCGTGGGGACAGGTATCAGCGTGGGGAGCTCTGCCGGGAAGCGAGTGGGCGGGGCGGGAGTGGGGTCCATGTCACGATGGGGGGCTGGGACGCACCTGAGGGGACTTCCACCTTGCAGCTGTGCCCCCCTCCTGACCTTGCATCTTCCAGAAGCCAGGCTCTCTCTGGGGATCTGGCTACCTGGGAGGACAGAGCTAGACAGGGCAGCCTTCGGGAGGGTGACAGGGAGTGACTGGGAGCCAAAGGCCATGCTGTAGGGGAGTCTGTGGCCTGCGACAGGCAGAGATTAGGGTGCTGACAGCTCTGCCCAGAGAGTCTCGGTTCCCAGCACATCAGGTTGAGATCCAGTAGGAAGGGCCAGGTGGGGCTGGACAACCCCCCCCACACACACACACATCCCCTCACCATGGAAGCGTCTTGGTTGTGATATCCTAACTGCAAAACACGCTGTGTTCACAATTGCCTTCAAAGCTTTAAAACAATGGTTGCTCCCCTAAATGTGGGCCTCTCCAAGGATGCCACATCCTAGCCTCACCACGGGGGCCTGGCTGTGACGCCAGTGGGCTCACTGTGAGTGTCCACATCAGGGAACAGAGCTATCCTAACCCCAGACACTGGCTTTTAAATGAATGTCCATTTTTAAAAAGCATTTAAAAATCATTCCATTGTGTGCATGCAGTATTTGGATGCTCAGGAAAGCAGCCTTCAACATGGCCCAGGGATCCTCATGTAGGATGGAGGGGGTGGGGAGAAAGGAGGATATTCAGGACTTTTGGAAATTGGGAACGAAGTGGGAGCTGTGAGAAGGGAAAGGGTTTGGAGAGACAGCACATCAGGCAGGGGACCGACGTAGACAAAGGAGTAGAGGTGGGAACGATTGTGTTTGGTTACCGGCCGGTGAGGCAGCTCTCTGAGCTCCCCCAGAAGATGCCCGGAGGTGGGCCGGGGTAGAAGCCGATCAGGCTGGGAGAGGAAATATGGGTTCACTGAATGCAAGAGCGTGACTCCTCAGGAATGACGGGTAGGGAATGAAAACCCATGCTTACCTCTCAAAAGGGCTTTGGTTTTATTTAATCTGCTCCAACATACAGTAATCGAGGATCCACCATGTACAGGAACTTTGTACACATGAAGGTACAGGACGGGGAGCCAGACACCCCACGGGGCACGCGCTCTGGTGGGATGCCCAAGATCCATCACGCGAGCTCATCCTTGAGCAGACATTTCCAGGGAGCAGGCTGAGGGTACTCCAGGAGGCTCCAGGTGTCCGGGGCACCTGGGGTATATCTCAAACAAAAGAGAGTGAAGCTCCCCTCCAACCCTCGCCCCCATGGATTCTTCTGGAAGGAAGACAGACACATTCTTGCTGCCATAAAGAACCTGCTTGTCTCCCATCTTTCTCCATCCAGAAAGGGGTTCCTCAGTTTGGGACTGACTCTCAGACAGAGGACAGAGGGTCCCCAGGCAGCCTCCCCTTTGGGTGTCCCTCTGCATGTGTCCTGTGTGCAGAAGGTAGCCGCCAGGACTTAACCTCCTTCTTCATCCTGAAAAATTCTACTCCAACCCAACTTGCTCAGCTGAACCAGAGTCCTTTGGAGCAAGGCTGCACCTCCTTAGAAGGCACATAAGGGGCGCCTTCTATCGTATAAGCACATCTTTAGGGAAGAGGTCTCATCCCCAGAGCAGGTGGTTTGTCCTGAGATTTCTTGCAATTACAGACACACTCTCCCCGAGAGGAGTTCTAATAAATATGAATTTCTCCAATTTGTCACATTTCCACGGATATTCTGGCACTTGAGCAGCTGGGGCTCAGGGATGCATCTAGACTCACTCCTTAATTGGTCTCTAACTTAATTCTTAACCCTTCAGCAATTTCTTGCCTGGTGTTCTTCCTTCATGCTGTGCAAGTGGGCATATAGACAAAGCCGTAGACTCCTCCAGCTTAGGACCGGAAGGGACCTTTAAACAGTAACCAGCACGTGTTGGGTTCTGTGAGCCGAACACAGTTCTAAATGTTTGACCTGGACTCGTTTACTCCCCACCGTCTTGTCAAACTGTCCACCCTTCTGCCCCAGGCAATCCTCCCCAGGACCACAGATTAGGGGACACCCATGCCTGCTTGATTTCTTCAGGGGATGGGGAACTCACTTCCCATTTCTCATGCAGCCACAGAATACCTCTACCCAACAGTGCCAACAGCAATGAGCCTCTCTCTGCGTCCTCAAGGGCTTCGGGTTTGTCTCAGAAAACACTCGAAGGCACCCTCCCTGTGATCAAAACAGCCCTTTGTGAGCCCCAACATTCCTCCTTGGATCCTGCTGTCCTGGTATGGGTGGTTCCATGCTTGCTTACCTAATCAGGTGCCTGAAACAGACCCGGTCTCCCAAGGATGGTTCTGGGGTTTAACCCAGAATGATGTCAGCCAGAATTCCTGACGTCACTTAATATTAAGCAGGGAGAGAGAAGAAGCAGGAAGGGGAGAAGATTACTGACCCCAGTGGGCTTGGAACATTGGGCTGGCTCTGTGGATGCCAGTATGTCCTGGGGGGGCTGGGGGGGGGGGTCTCCTGCAAGCATAGTGGCCCCACTTGGGAGTGGTCACAAAGCTGCTCGTACTTGGAAGTCCCCGTGGGCCAAATGCATCTGGAGCCTCTTAGAAAGGGTGACACTGTGTTCTTCCCAGCAGCCCCCACCCCTGTCCCTGACTCGTGGGGTTTTGGTGAGGAATGAATGAGCTAACACACACTAAGAGGTTACTCAGAACAGCGCCTGGCACCTTGTAAACACCTGAGACAGGGAGCCTGTTATCAGTCCCATTTAACATGGGGAAATCAAGGCTGGGGAGGATAAGTGATTAATCTGGGATTTGCGATGGGCCTTCCTGAGCCCTGGCCCTCACACCATATTAACCCTGGACACTTACACAGACCCCTTGGGGAATCAGGTGAATGACACGGATGATAAAAACGAGATGCTTCTGGAGGCTGGCTCCATAGAGGCGCTCTCTGAGCGGCCTCCATTAATGACTGGCTATCACTGTTCTCATTATGCACCAGAGAGACTAGACCTGGCCTGAGGCCACACAGGGAATCAGGATTTGAACTCAGGTTAAACAGTAGCATATGAGTGTTAACAACCACACAGTACCATCCTTCCTGCTTCTTCCTCATGGGCTGAAAAGGCGGGCTCGGGCACCTGGGTGGCTCAGTTGGTTAAGCGACTGCCTTCGGCTCAGGTCATGATCCTGGAGTCCCGGGATCGAGTCCCACGTTGGGCTCCCTGCTCAGCAGGGAGTCTGCTTCTCCCTCTGACCCTCCTCCCTCTCATGCTCTCTGTCTCTCATTCTCTCCCTCGCAAATAAATAAAATCTTAAAAAAAAAATTGCTGAAAAGGCGGGCTCCACCCTAAGGCAGCACCTTTGCCCTGACACTGTGTGACATGCCCAGAGGTGGCTGTAGCTCAGGCAGCATCACCAGACAGGACAGGGCACCGCTGGTGGCCAGAGGGAGTCACAGGGAAGACCAGGGACTCGAATCCTGCAGAACAACTCTGCAGCAGAGTGACCTGTGGCCAGATGCCTGCCTGCTCTGAGCTCCGCTCCCTGAATTGGATTATTGTGCCAATGTTGCAGAGACCACCATGGCACAGGGAGGCTCCCCGTCTGTCCTCCCCACCACCCCGCCCTCCCCCTGCGGCTGCTGGGAAGATGGGTGGGGGCAAATTGTGCCCAGCTCCTCGCCCAGCTCGGTATACAGTAGACAGTGACCCTGCATGGCCCGCACTCGCAGATCGGCAGGGATCTTACTGGGGCCTGGACCCAGGCTGAGAGCTTCAGCTCAGAGGAGGTCTGTCCGGGGCAGAGGTCCAAGCTGGGGCAGCTGGCCTCAGTGAGTTTCTGGCCCACTAGGCTCCCAGCCTTCAAGCGAGCGGCTCCTTCCCCAGGAAATGCCTCCAGGCTCAAAACTAGCCAAGAAGCAAAGCCAGGACAGAGATAAATCGAATGCCTGAGAAGAGCACCGCCCCGCACTTGGCCTTGGGGAGCTTTGGGGAGTTTTGCTGTCCTGGCAAGTAGGGAGGAGGTCCACCCAGTTTCCCCTTCGCTGCCCTCCTCCCTGCTTGGACAGGGCTTTGCAAGGCCTTGCTTTTCTTTACCAAAGTCCTGAGTGGTGGGGGCAGAGCTGGACAGGGTGGGGCTGCCCCCCTAACCCACAGCCAGTGTCTCTGGCAGCTTGGAAGTTTCTTGCAAGAGATCCAGCCTGAGCTGGCCCCGTTAATCATTCCCTGTGGATTTGACGCTCTGCCTGAGTGAATTTTCCAGGCCCCAGGAGAACCCAGGCCCTAGCCGTGAATGTTACAATGGGGGCGTTTCGGTGACCTGCCCAAGGGAGGAGGAGGTTCAAGGTCAGTGGGGAAGGAGTGACTTCCCTTGCTCATAAAGCAGGCCAGGGTCTCCTCGGAGCCCCGGGTGCCACTGTTTATCAACCAAACATTTACTGAGTGCCTGGCGGTATGGGATATCCCGGCTGCCGACATGATAAAAAATAAATAAATGAAACCATGGTACAGGATGGTAAGATAAAGAGGTACTTGTGTTCCCTGAGCACTCACCATACGTCAAGCACTGTCCTGAATGCTCAGCATCTGCTGATGCAGGGCTGGGCCCCTCTGAGAGCTAAACACAGTCACCTCCTCCACTTCGGGCCAGGGGGGCCTTGAGGCTCAGCAAGGTGGGTTCCTTGCCCAGGGCCCACGCTGACAATGGCAGAGCAGGTTGGAACCAGGGCCTGAACTCTGAGCCCCCAGCCACCTCTGAGCCAGGCGTGGGACAGGCCTGGGATGGACATGGGGAAGGACACGTGCCCCTTGGCAGCCCCCGTCCAATGACTAGCCCTCCCATGACGTGGTACACAGGATGGTTGGGGGCTCGTGGGGATGCGTGGATCCTGGAGGCCACCCGGGCGCCAGAACCCAGCTGGAGTGGAGGGGCGGGGGCTTCCCTGGGAGGGGCCGGGGCAGCAGGTGGGGTATGCTTCTGTGAGAGCCGGGTGGGGACCTGGACCATCACCCCAGGCCCACGCCCGCCCGACACGGCTGTCTCTGAAGGGGACTAACCAGCAGGTGGGTGCCAATTCCAAAGCCACACGCAACACCAAGATGGTGTCTCTGTGGGGGTCGGGCCACTGTCAGAGGGGCGAGGGGCATGAGCCTCCTGTCTGGAAGAGGGACACCTGAGCTGCAGCCTGGGGCCCCCTGTAAAAGCAGGAAGGGCACCCTGTGAGAGGAAACGTGTAGAAGCCAAGGGGTGAGTGCAAGGCCGAAGCATACCCAGCCTCGGAGTCTGGTGTGCAGAGCTGGGGCAGGGAGCAGGGAGACGATGGGAAAGGTCGGAGGGCCGGGTTTGGCGGGTCCTGGGGGCAATGGTGAGCCACGGAGGGTTGCAGCCGGGGGGTGCCAGGAGCTGCATGTTCCCCAGTCCCCCGGATGCTGGGTGGAGAATGGATGGGGGGGGTCAGTGGGGAGGCTGCTTCTGTGTCCAGGGAAAGATGGTCATGGCCAGACCGGGGGTGGCTTTGGAAATGGGGGAAGAGGCAGGTGTGAAGTCTGACAAGTGAACACAGTCAGGATCCTACCCGGGAGACTTCTCTAGGGAGATCTGCTAAGTCCTGGGGAGGACTGGGATGAGCAGGGGTTGGGGACACCCAGAGCCACCTGGCTGTGCCCTCCCCTGCTGCTGGGCTAAGACCCAGACCTGGTTCTTGCTTCTGAGGACTCTCCCCTCTCACCCAGGAGGCGTGGGACCACCTCGGGGCAGCCGGGAGGGCCAGCTGGAGGGAGGGCTGGGCGAGCAAAGGGTAGGGGGCATGCTTGGCATGTGCAGGTGGCGAGGCTGGGATTGGGGTGTGGGGGCCTAGGGCAGACAGGACGTTTGGTCTGGGCCTCAAGTGTCAGCAAGGAAGAGGGCAGGGCAGGGGCAGGAGGGCAGCCCCCAGCTCAGGCACAAAAAAATCTCTGGACCTGGCAGTTCCCTTAGATGTTCCCTGCCCGGAAGCCAGAATGGGCCGGAAAAATCAATGCTTAACCTGGTGATGCCTACAGGGACATTGGCCCCCACGTCAGCATGTGGACTGAGACCCAGGTCTTTGTAAATACCCCAGGCCAGAGTGAGGTCCCCGCCAAAGCTGCTTGCCCGTCCGCATGCAAGTCCATGTGCCGACCCCACGCAGGGGCACTTGGCAGTGGGTCCAAGGGAAGTAGGTGAGGACAGTGAGGGATTCACCGTGCACCCCATTTTTGGGGGGCCCAACCGTGGCCCTGGGGGAGTCCGAGAAGCAGCCCGGCTGTGATGGCCACAGCCGGGGGACCACAATCCGCTCTCACACGAGGAAGGGGCAGGACCATGGGACCGGACACAGGGACCGGGGGACGAGAGGGCAGGGACCACGTCCTGGAGCCCCAGAATGAGGGCACGGCCACTACCTTTAGGAGTTCACCGTTGAGTGGCAGGAACCAGCCGTGAGCTGAGTCCCTCCCTTCTGCCCAGGTGTGGGGTCAGATGGACAAGGATCCCCCGTTACAGACCAGGAGCCCGAGGCTCGGAGGGTCACCTGCACGCCCACTGGCTCTTCGGGTGCCCGATACAGGCCGAGGGGAAACGGCGCCCCACTCCGCGCTCGCTCTCTGCTCCCAGGCTGACCGCCTCTCCAACAAACAATCCTCACTCCCCGTCAGGCCTGTCCCAGAGCGTCAGGAGTCAGGCTCCCTGAACCCCCCGCGGCCTGCGAGGTCGGCACAGCCAGGCACAGAGAGGTGCCTCCTTGCCCATAGCTGTACAGGGGCAGGGTCTGAACCACCGAGGCGGCTCTGGGGCAAAGCCGCTGCCCTCAGGACACGGTGGCCCGGGAGGACTCCATCTCCCCCGCAGGACTGGGTGCGGAGCTGCTCCTTCTCGGTTCTGGGCCCTGGCCTGCACTGGCCCTGGGCTCAGTGCGGTGGGAGTCACAGGGTCCAGCCCACTACAACTTGCATCAGCTCTGGGGGAAGGGGCTGGAGAATGCTGATTCCCGGGCCACGCCTACAGGTGCAGCACCTCTGGGCGGGGGGAGCCGGCCAGCACCTCTGGAGTCCACTCGGCATCTGAGGGTGGTCAGTACAGCCTGGGTCCCCGCATGGCACTGGCCCTTGAGAGGACAGCAACAGCCTTGGGCGGAACCCTGAGGGACCCATAAAGTGTAGGACAGAGGTAAATGTTGATTCAGGGAAGGGACATGGTGGAGATGGAGGTTGGGTGAGGCCTCAACGGGGAGAGTTATGGGCAGAGTTGAGCGGGGAGGGCAGCCGGGTAGAGGGCGCTGCCCAAGCTAAGGCCCAGGGGCTGGAGAGGGGTCTTCCTGGGCTGGGGTGATTAGGTCTGGGGAGCAACCAGGGGGGCAAGGTGTAAGGGAATGAAGACCCATGGTGGGGCCCGACCTTGAAAGGGTTTGAATGATAGACTACTTGTCTGGGTCTCCAGCCCCCACAGGACATCCGTCACCTGTGGGAGCTCATTCATTCATTCATTTATTCATGAAACACATATTGTATCTCTATTTGCTGGCCAGACATTGTTCTAGTCACTGAGGAAACAGCAGAGAGACTGACAGAGGACACATACCTCTGGAGCTGAGGGTCATCCAGGGAGAGAGACTAATTAAAGGAAGAAGGAAACAAAATGATGGCAGATTGCTCTGGGTGCTCAGGACATAGCTCAGGAGCTGTGACAGAGAGTGCCTGGGTGACAGGGAGGACTTCTCTGATGAGGAAACATTTGAAATGAGACCCTGAAAATGAGCCAGCCCGAAAAGACAGAGAAAGGAAGCCGGAGGGAGTACATGTGCAAAGGTCCTGGGGCAGGAGAACTTAAGTCAATTCAAGACTGGTGAGGCTGGGGCTAGGGAGGGTGGCAGAAAGGTCAGGAGATGAAGAGGGTCAGTAAGGTTAAGCCAGTCCTCCATAGCAGCTTAGGATCGTTTTTGAGCTGTGAGCTAACCACAGAGGGCTTTCAGCAGGGGAGAGTCTGGTGAGATTTATGTGAAATGCAGATTCCTGGGCCCTACGCAGCCCCAATGGATTGAATTCTGCAGGGGTGGGGTCCAGGAATCTGCCTACACAGATACGTGGGTATTTGGGACTTTGCTGGAATGAAGATGTCATCTTGTAGGAGGGCATGGTGAGAGGGAGACAGAGACAGAGACACAGAGACAGAGAGAAAATCAGAAAGCTATAAAGAGGCAAGAGACAAGAGCTGCCAGGGCTCCAGGCACTGACCTGGGGTGAGGAGCTGGTATGAAGAGGCAGGATCCCCACAGGAACAAGGGTCTCCCCAGGACAGACAGACCCCAGTGACCCCTGCAGGGACTGGACAAAAAGGCACCCAAAGGTCACTTCGAGGACATGCACCTCTGGGCCTGGGGTAACAGAGGTGCAGAGTGGTCAGCCCTGCAGGGATAGGACAGGGACAGGGGTCCAAAGTTCCCCAAAGTTCCAGCCCTGGAAAGGACCTCAAGAACTAGCCCCTACCCCAGGGGTCCTGGGCTGAGTTGAGGCAGAGAAGTGGATCCTGGGACCCTCTGTCCCACCGCCCAGTTAGAGCCAAGCTTGGGCTCCGTTTGCCAAAAAAAGATCGGGAGCGCCCCCTGGTGGCCAGAGCCACGGCCACGGCCCAGGTCCCGGCCAGGCCCGCGGTGTCCAGGGCACAGGGCGGCCGGTCGGCATCGGAGTCTCCATTCCTGCAGATGTTTGCAGTCACCCAGTTAGCGCAAGTGCCCTGCAGACAAAGCCGAGATCCAGATAAAGCCGAAAGGAACTGACCACCTGGAATTTCACACCCAGAGCGAGCCTCGCCTCGCGTGTGCACTACTTCCTTCAGGGTGCCCTCCAGGCGTCCAGCTAGTCTCTCATCCCAAAAGTGAGTCGTGCCCCGCAGAGAGCTCTGTGGCCCGCTGGGCCTGCTCCCCACGCGCCGCTGGGTGGTGGGCCTCCTTCTGTGTCAGTGAATGTTCTTGGACCACATAATCCGAGCCGCAGTGCCCACCCTTGGGGAGTGGCCCCGGGCTGACTCAGGGCTGCTGAGCCACGGCATTTATAAGAGCAAAGTGAGTTTTCCAGAATTTTTTGGTTTTGTTTTCGCTGCCCTCAAGGAAGGTTGAAACCTCAAAGCCTTGGTGCTGTGATGCAAAGGAGGTCTTGATAAACCCACATTTGGAGGTAAGCATCATGGTGCCCACGTCAGGCCTCCCAATGTCCACTCGAAGTGGCTTACTCCCCTGAGCTTCAGTCTCCTCATCTGTGAAATGGGCAAAATCCTGGTGTGTCCATTTCATAGGGCCATTGTGTGGTTAGACGGGTGAGCTCTGCAAAGCAGTGCCTGCAGGCCCAGAGGGGGAGGTTGCTGCCCGCCAGGCCTGGACGGGCATCACTAGGCGCGAGTGGCTCCAATTCGTCCGATCCCGGCCGATTGTCAGGTAAAATTCGCGGAGGAGGGGGAGGGAACTCCAAGGCGTGGGCAGCTCAGAACGTGGTGCGGCGAACCACCCTTAAGGGGTCTCCTCTGAGCCAGATGCTGATTTCATCCCAAGGTCATGTGGCTGAAGGGGGGGGTAGGTGGGGGCGCTGAACTTTGACCCCAGAGCGGCCCTGAGCTTGTTCACTTCAGCCCCACCCTGTGCATAGACCTGTGGGTGTCCACCTGCGTGGTGGGTCAGCGTGAGGACGTGCAGCTATGTGCTCAGAGGGGTTGTCACCCCCAACCCCAGCTCCCCACCCCTCAGATGGGAGGCGTCTGCTAAGCGTGATGCGGCCTTCCGTGTCCGGAGGATTCCCTCCAACCCCACCAGGGCTGTCTTCACCTGCTCTGTCCCCTAGGTATAATCCCAGCAGGCTCTTCCCTGGCTGTGCGATCTTGGGTGAGTAGCTTCACCTCTTCTGGGCCTCAGTATTTCGACTGTGTGAAAGGGGTGGGAATCCCGCTCTTTGGGGACTGCACAGAAGGATTAAGTGAGTTTGTACCAGCAGGAGACTGAAGAAAGGCAGCTATGGTAGGGGGTGCAAGGAAGAGCCCTGGGGCTCCTGCAGGGGCTGGGGGCTCCTAGGGGTCCTGGCTTACAAGGATGTTCCCCCTGAAAGAGATCAGCCCTTGCAGGGCACTAGGGTTTTGCCTTTGGGGCGCTGGCATCAGTGGGAAGGGAGACCCAGATGAGAAGGCACAGCAGGAATTTAACCTGGCATCTGTGCATGGGCTTAGGGCGCTGTGCACCACCCAAAACCACAGGCAAAACACTGTGTGTGTGGCCACTTTTGGGGGAGGGTATGGGGGCGGCATCCCCACCCTGCCCTGGTCTCGGGCGGGGACCCTGCGGGTGCACAAGCTCAGTGCGCGCTGCCGCCAGCACGCCAGCAGAGGGCGCTCGGCCCAAGGCTGTGAAAAGCGGAGCTCCGGCTTGGCTGGTGGCCGCCGCTGGGGGAGCTGAGGCCCTCCTGCCACCGAGGCCCTCCTGCCACTGAGGCCGGCCAGAGCGTGGCGCTGGGTGAGGGCGCTGCTGGGCTCACAGCCACGGCTGAGGTGCATTGTTGCCCGGGGTGCCCGGCCGGGGGCAGCCCTGGACATCGCAGCGAGGAGGGGGGCTCCTCGGCACACAGGAGGGGCTTTTAAAAATCCACCTGCCCGGGCCCCACCCCTAGAAGGTGTCCTCCATGGGTCTGGGGTGCGCCCGGACATCAGCATTTCTTAGATGCTCCGTGGACTGAGAGTCACAGTGTAAGACATGGTGAGCTCCGCGCACGAGGGGCTGTCCTTTTTACAGAGGAGGGAACTGAGGCTCAGAGTTGCTGGGCCTCACCTGAGGGTTACACTCAGGTTACACCTGGGGCTGCGACACCACAGCCCGCTCGCTCTTTTATCTCCGTGATGCTGATAATGAAAACAGCGTCACCTGTGGTGGGTTTCTCCACCTGGCTCTGCGGACATTTTGGGCTTCATGACTCTTTGTTGTGGGGGGCTGTCCCTCTTCAGTGTGGTGGCTGCATGATGCCCCCCAGTGATGTCCATGCCCTGATCCCCAGAGGCTGTGACTCTGTCACCTTACTCGGCGACGCGGACTTCGCAGACATGCCTAAGATCTTGAGGTGGGGGGTGGTCCGGGTGGTCAGGTGGACCCCATAGCGTCACAGCGGTCCTTAGAAGAGGAAGGAGTGCGAGGAAGAGACGGAGATCGGAAGATGCGGTGATGCTCGATTCGAGGGTGAAGGACGGGCCGTGAGCGGGGAACGCAAGTGGCCTCCAGAAGCTGGAAAGGCCGGGAGAAGGATTCTCCTCTGGAGCCTCCAGAAGGAGCCTGCCCTGCCGAAACCTGGGCTTCAGTCAGTGAGGCCCATGGGGGACTTCTGACTTCCGGCGCTGTAAGATACGTTTGTTTGTTTTAAACCACTTGATGGCAATTTGTTACAACCGTGACGGGAAACCACTTCCTCCCTCTGCCCCTGTGACAACCAGAAACGTGTCCGGACTTGCCTCACGGCGCCGGCAGCGGGGGGAGGTGGGTAACGTGGGCCCTGGTGCTGGAGCCCGGGGCCAGACCCTGCAGCGAGGGTTCTGCCAGCCGCAGCCCCCCACCTTCTCCTCTGACCCTCCAGCAAACCTGACTTGATTGCCTCCTGGGCCCATTCTGCAGATGAGAAGGCTGAGGCTCAGAGCTGTGACCTGGGCACCCGGGGGTGAGGTCACACAGATAGGGAGGGCCTCTGCGTCCATGCACCCCCACGTCTCCCACCGGGAGGCAGAGCTGGCTGTGCCGCCCCAAGGTGACCTTTTGGGGTTTTGAAGCCCAAGTGAGGGGCAGCCGGGCCTCCATCCCCATCCTACATCCCTACCCTCTGGGCTTTGTGGCCTTTTCAAGGCCGGGCTGCTTCTCCAGCAGCTGGTGGAGACCCTGCTGATGGCAGCAAAAGACATAGGGTCCCAGGTGGGGGTGGGGAAGGGAATGAGCGAATGTGTCACAAAAAGTGAAGCCAGGCGGTGAGAGCCAGGCCGGGGTTTGAGCCCCAAACTGCTTCTCCAGCATCAGGTGTCAGAGCTTAGGAGCCCGGTGGCCTCGGTTCCAATCCTGTCTCTACCCCTTGGGCCGTCGTCTAACCTTCCTGAGCCTGTTTACCTCTCTGGGCAATGGGCTCCTGAGGATCACCCAGGGCTGGCTACCCTTTTTTCTCCAGTTTATTTGCCCAGGGAACTCTTAATTCACAGAACCTCTTGCAGGAGGAGCTTTTCACAGGATACAAAATGCTGGTTCTGTCCCCTCTTTTTATCCGCTGTGGCATGGCTGCCCATGGGTCGGGTGGCATTCTGGCCTCATTTATCAGAGCGAAGAGGCTGGTGGATGTGAGGGTGCCTCTGGACCATGGGTGTATCATTAGGGCTGGAGAAATGTGACTCAGAATCTGGAAGGCTCGGCCCCGGTCATGGGCTCCACTTACAAGTTTGGGCAAGCATGTGACCCACGCTCAACCAATCAGAACCCTCCCTGGGACATTCTATCAGCAGCATTTGGCTTGAAGAATTCTCTTTCGGCTGGGGTTGCTAAACTGGCAAGCCCTAAGCCTTGGGCAGCGAGAGAAGAGAGTTTCTCAGAGAGATGGAGAGAAAGAAGCCTGAAAAATAATGCTTGAGCCCCTGGAGCCAGCCATTCCTGAAGCTAAGTATCTCTGGATTTCCCAGTTGCATGAGCAAATAGATTCTTTTTTTAAGCCTAGGTGAGCTAAGTTTCTGTCACTTGCAGCCAAAATGCTCCTGAATTACTCCCTACACCCTTTCTTGCTCAAAGCCTCTAATCTTGGCTGCCTGCTAAAGCCCCACAGGTGAGGAGTCCCACCTGGGCTCATCCTGAGACTAGCAGAGAGACTGGGATTTGCATTTGTGAGCAGGTCATGGTGATTTGGGAAAATCACCTCTAATTCTCATGGAGCAAACTGCCCCCATTCAACTCTGGGGGCCGCAAACTCTGTTTGCACATATCATGGCAGAAGGGAGGGTGGGTGGCTGGGGACCTAGTGAGAACAAAGGGCTGGAGGATGGACGGACTTAATCATTCCCTGCTAGCTAATGGAAGCTAGTTAATTTCCTTCCTGAAGAGACCAGTGGTGACCTTCACCTCCAGCCCCCATTAACAGCTGGCAATGCTTTGTCAGCGTGTTTATGACAAATTAATTTATACAGAGAGAGGAAATCTCGCGGAAAGAGGAGTATTCCGGCTGGGGCTGGAGATGAGGGCTGAGGCTGAGTTTGGAGCTGCATTTGGATCCTCCACTGACGTGGCCTGGTTAACCACAGACCTTGGGCAAACTTCAAGGCGAGCAGTTTCCAGCTCACCGCAGAGGAAAGACAATGCCAGGAGGAGTGAGCCAAACCCAATTTCGAGTCCCTTTTACCTGCTGGTGTGTTGCAAACCGGATATCCCCTGAGGGAATGATCCCCAGGGGGTGGCCCTGGGTCAACATAGTGGCAGAGATAACTTTGCCCCCAGTGGGCAGGCAATTCCAGCCCACAGAACAAGACACCCCCTCCTAATGAATCCAACTTCCTTGTCGTGTGCACCCGCCCAGTCCTTCCTGGAAGACTTGTGCAGGTGGGGCTCATACAGAGCGCAGGGTCAAGTCCAAACTCCCAGGGTCACGTGGTCCAGCACCTGCTTCTCTCCAGCCAACCTCCCACTGGTTTTCTTTGCAGTGCGCTTTCCACCGACACCCGAACGTTTGGCTGTCGTGCTCTGAATAAGTCGTCTTGCTCTGATCATGACGCGTTTGCCTGGGCTGTGCCCTGCCTAGGACGTCATCCCCATCCCACCCTACCTCCCTCTGCCAGATGTGGGAGAGTGAGCTCTCGGGTTTTCTCCTCCCCATGGAGCCTCCTGGACCCTCCAGGCAGCGTGTGGGCCCCTGTTCCGTCCTCTCTAGCTCCCTGTGACTAGTCCTGTTCGGGACCCCTGTTGATGCCCACCTCTCCCGCCGACCGTGAACTGCGCACCACAGGGCAGGGCTTTGTCTCCCTCCGTCGGGAGCCCCCAGGCGTGGTCAGTGAAGGGGCCTGTTGGGCACACACTGGGGGTACGTGCAGAGGGAAAAGACAAGGCTCCTGTGCGTAGTGACTTCACTGGCTGGTGCTGGGGGAAATGCAGTGGACTTCTGAGCTTCTCGCCCGTCCGGCAGCATCCCCTTTCTGTAACTTTCGAGAGCTGCCCATCCCTTGCCCTTAAGCGAGGTGACTGGGGGTGGCTGACCCCCATCCTGGTGCCAGGGATAGATCGTGTGATGCCAGCCGGCCAATCATAGCATTCCGTTGCTCTGGCCAGTCACCAGCTGAGAGGTGGTCACGCGACCAAAGCCATCCAACTTGGCTTTTGCCACTGGGAAGAAGTGTTCTCCTTCCACTGAGCAATGAAGTCAGTGGCATGGAGGCCTGGAGGCTCCAGGGGCCATGTTTGCCAAGAGAGGCGAGCAGAGCAGAGAGATGCAAAGAGGGAGGCTGAGTCCTAAGACATTGTCTGACTTCCTCAGTGGAGATGTTCCTGAAGAAGTTTATACTTGGGCTTGTCTCTGTTAGAAGAGCCAATATTTCCCCTTTTGTGTGAAGTGGGTCCAGCTTTCTGCCATCTACAACAAAATGAGTCCTGGTGAATAGGGAGAGATGGGCGAGTAATGTGGCAATGGCAGGGCAGTGAGACACGGGATTGACGGGGACACAGGAGCCTCAGGGGCAGAGACACAGGTTGGGCGAGAGCCTGCGAAGTTTTCCTGGATGAGGCCACGTCTCAGCTGAGACCTGCTGGCTGAGTAGCACCGAGCTAAGGAAAGGGGGTGGCAGAGGTGAGAGGGACATGCCACACTGGGAAAGTAAAATCGGCTGGAGCTGACTTCCACACGAAGGGGACAGATACATCAGCTCATCTAACGGACACGTGCATACTGGGTATTTACCCCAAAGATACAAAAGTAGGGATCTGAAAGGGTACGTGCACCCCGATGTTTATAGCAGCAATGTCCACAATAGCCAAACTGTGGAAAGAGCCAAGATGTCCATCGACAGATGAATGGATAAAGAAGATGTGGTATATATATACAATGGAATATTATGCAGCCATCAAAAGGAATGAGATCTTGCCATTTGCAACGATGTGGATGGAACTGGAGGGTGTTATGCTGAGCGAAATAAGTCAATCAGAGAAAGTCATGTATCATATGACCTCACTGATATGAGGAATTCTGAATCGCAGGAAACAAACTGAGGGTTGCTGGAGTGGGGGGTGGGGTGGGAGGGATGGGGTGACTGGGTGATAGACACTGGGGAGGGTATGTGCTCTGGTAAGCGCTGTGCATTGTGCAAGACTGTTGAATCTCAGATCTGTACCTCTGAAACAAATAATGCAATATATGTTAGGAAAAAAAAAAAGAAGAAGAAGAAGGTAGCGGGAGGGGGAGAATGAAGCGGGGGAAATCGGAGGGGTAGACGAACCACGAGAGACGATGGACTCTGAAAAACAGGGTTCTAGAGGGGAGGGGGGTGGGAGGATGGGTTAGCCTGGTGGTGGGTATTGAGGAGGGCACGTTCTGCATGGAGCACTGGGTGTTATGCACAAACAATGAATCATGGAACACTTCATCTAAAACTAATGATGTAATGTATGGGGATTAACGTAAGAATAAAAAAAATAAATAAATAACGGACACGTGCAAAGAAGCAGGAATGACCGGACCCAGGGGCTCAAACAATGCCTTAGGGCTCCCCTTGAAGGGACATACCATAAGTGCTGTGTATTTGTCCAGGCACAGATCACCGTGTCGAGGATCTCAAGATCCTCCCAGTCGCATTGAAAAGAGACAAAAGGTTGTTCAATGACATTCTTTACTGAGGCTCCGTGATGAGCCAGCCTTTCCTCCACGAGGGCAGACGCTAGCTGCAGGAAACATGGCTCCTGGGCATTGGACATCCATGGTCCAGAGGAGGAAACACAAAAGAGAGTGAGGTGCGGGTGTGGCATTGAGAGGGGTAGTGGGCACGGAGCTGTGTGTATGTTACGGACATAACAAGTGGACGATGTGAGTCCTCTTCCGCAACGGTCCTGCCTGGCTGACCACTCTATCCTCCTCTATCTTCCTCCCTTCGTCCCTTCCCAAGTGTCCCCCAGACCCCACCCCACTCCTTTGTTCTGGAAATGCCACCGTGCCCACAACCCTTCCGAGGGAACTGAGTCCGCCCATAAGCACCATGTTGGTGTATGACAAGCATCCCCTGACAGTTGGCTAGCAGAGGTCACCTGACCTGTGGGCTGGCCAGTGACTTCTGCTGGGGCCTCGAGGGGAGGGATTTGTTCTCCGGAAGTTCAGCTAAGAAATCCTGAGAGATCAAAGTGGAGGTAGGACGGCTCTAGAAAGGTCAGGTGGGAAAGAGGTCAGGCAGCCACAATGGGCCTTGAGGAAGTCAGGTCTTGAGTGAGAGAAGAATGGGCAGCCATGATGGAAGGCGGGCCAAGGAGGCAGTTGGGACAGACATGCCTTTGCCAAGCCCCAGGCCAGGCCCGGCCCGAACGCTGACTCTCACCGGCCATGCGTCAGGAGGCAACAAGGTGGAAAACAACATTTATGAAACACAGAAAGCGCAATACCAAGGGCTCACTGGTGTTGCTCTTCCTGAGAGAGCCTAGCTGTTTGTTCTGGACTCCATCTGCCGCTGGGAGTCCACGTCTGGGCTTCTGTCCACCCGGCCACTGTCTTCCGCAGCTCGGGGATCCCTGCTTTCAAGAGTCAGAGCTTCTAGGTGGGAGATGAAGGTCAAGATGCCGTCATTGCCGGGGGAGGCCTGGCCACGGTCGTGAGGGGACTGACTTCCGGGCACTGCACCTTCAGAGGGAGGATCCTGGGAAGAGAAGATGTTGCCACAGGGACGCGTGGGCCCCTTGCCTCAAATAAGCAAAGCGATCTGGCTCTCCGGAGCCCCGTCTTCTCTTACCTGGACTGACTGTGAATGGGGCCCTTGCGCTCGCTGTTTGCAGTGCCTTCCCCCAGTCTTCGCTTGGCTGGCTGCCTCCCCTCAGACTTCAGCTCGATGCTACCTCCTCCCGGAGCCTCCTCTGATTGCCCTGCTGAGGCAGCTGCTCGCCCATCATGGGCTGCCCACCCCTCCCCGGGTTTTATTGTTTGTTTGTTTGTTTGTTTTTTTACTGTGCCGGGTTTCTCCGAAAGGCTTTATTGCCTTGTGAGCTGCCTCTCTTCCTTACTGGACTACTTCTCTGACTTGCTCATGGCTGTGCGTCCAGCTGAGGGAGCGTTTCAGGGCAAGCGCGGGGCCAGAACTGGGGAATGAATGAATGAGCTGTTCTTCCCGATACTGGAAAGACGGAAGAAGCTCTAAGGTGGCTACAGCATTATTTCTGGGAAGACTCAGGGGTCTGAGTGATTGCGGGCGGGGTACGGACTAGAGGAGGGGTCCTGCTCCAGAAGGCTCCAAGGAGGGCCAGCTTCATGGGCATGTGGTCTGGGCCCATGTTCAGAGGGACCCTGGACTCATGTCAAAGCTCTGCTCTGTCTTGAAATGCTGATGAAGCTGAATCAGGAGCCCCACTTTTCCATGTTGCACTGGGCCCCCAAAGTCATGTCCATGGTCCCATCAGGATGTCACAGCAGCAAACCGGGCAGGCGGGCAGCTGAGAGCCCCCCACGCCCCTGCTGACGGCCCGTCCAGGTGCCTCAGCTCACAGAGACCCCAAAGAGGGGGCCGCACTCCACAGCACTGACAGACCCTGATTAGTCATTTCCCCCGAAAGGAAAGCCTGCCAGGCCTTACATGTCTCAGGATGGGATCCTGCCCATCACCTGAGTAAGAAGTTAGATGTTCCTCAGGCCAGGGAGGCGGGTGGGTAGGGGTGCAGAGTGAAAAAGGCCTTGTCAGCGCCAATGCTGAGCCCTTGGGGAGGGACAGAGGAGGGGGCATTAGCTATTTTTCAAACGCAGAGGGCTGTGCTTCTTTCCCCCAAAGAGGAGTCTTGGCTGGTCCTGCCTAAGATCAGGTGGCGGGGGGCGCCCACGACTCCCGAGGTCCCTGTGTGCCTCCTTGGAGGTTTCTGGGACGTGGGGAAGAGGGTGGCCTCTCTCTACTGACTCCTCTCGCTGTTGGAAGTTCAAGGACATGGTCATCAGGGTGGAAAGACATTCTTGGCGTCCAACATAAATGCCCACAGGCCTGTGGGTGCCGGCGGGTGGATGCTGGCGAAGTCTAGTCTAGGTTTTCTAACCATGGGGGAAGGCATGACTCCTTCATCCAAATCCCAGAGAGTCGGGAGCTGCAATCCTCCTCCTGATCCTTCTTTCACGCTGAAGGCAGAAGTCCCATCATACTCTCTCCTGTTCAAAGCCCCTCTGTGGCTCCCGACAGCCTTGGGACAGACGCCAAAGTCCTCACCAGCCACCGCAGGCGTGGAGCTGTGCTCTGGCCTCTGCCATCCTTGAAGCGTGCACGGGTCACACTCACACTTCTGTTCACCTACCATCCTGTTCTCCCCTGTTGCTCACAGTTGTCCACCCACTGGATGGACCCTCCCCCGGCCACTGCCACCTTGCTCCTGCCTGTGTCACCTGCCAGGAATCACCTGGCTCCATATCCAGGGGCAGGAGCAGTGGCTGGGTGACTAACTGCACCTGTGACATCCTGTTGGCCATCCCCTGAGTCTTAGCCGGGCTCAAGTGACATTTCCCAGCCCCCCTTGAGGCCAAGTGCAGGCCCTTGAACTGAAGCCAGGAGCGTGGGTGTGCTTGGTCAAAGGGGGATGGTTGGCCCTCTGTAGCCTCTCTGCCCACAGACAAGTACAGAGCCCCCGGGATGGCCCAGCACCTCGGCGGAAGGAACCGGGGTCTGTGCCTCCCACCAGCCTGATGGCCCCCCCTTGCACGTGTGCTAAACCTCCGACAGGTTGGAGCCATTCTGGTTAGAGGGTCTCTTTGCTGCAACAAGTTAGCCTCTCTCTGAGACAGACCCTCACTCACTGTGGGGGCACCCCAGCGCCTGCCACAAGGCCTAAAATAACGCCAATGGTAATGATATCTCACGGTGCCTGGAGGCACGTGTGGGGCCAGGCACAGTGCCCAGGCTTTGCCTGCCAAGCTCCCCCAGTCCTCGCCACAACCAGGAGCCACAGGCAATTACCATCCTCCTGTCACAGATGGGGAAACAGGCTCAGAGCTAAATGCTGGGCTAGGTCACTTGGCTAAAAAGATTTGACACCACACACTAACTCCAGGGCTGCTCTCTGCTATGACCCTCTATTGCCTTCCAGACTCAGGGAAATGGGAGATTCGAGAACAACTGTTGATGGGTGGATGGATGGTTGGATGGATGGATAGATAAATGGATAGATGGATGGATGGATAGATGGATGGATGGATAGATGGATGGATGGATGGATAGATGGATGGATGGATGGATGGATAGATGGATGGATGGAT